>NC_087203.1:113468359-113486283 GCF_015104395.2 Macrobrachium nipponense | reverse complement strand
GCCATGAATATAATACGCTCCCAGTTACGGCGTGTTTATATATATATATATATATATATATATATATATATATATATATATATATATATATATATATCGGCTAAATTATAACAATACTCCGTGTCTATCCTAATCCACATTCAACCATAACCAAAACAGCTGTGCGACCCCCCCCCCCCCCAGAAATTACAGATGTTGCCAAACTCCGTTGCTAATGTCACCATCATCCTAATTACAAAGTTTCGGAGAAAGCGAAACACTATACCTCCATTAGCTTAATTGCATGTCAAGCTTGGTTTAGAAAACACACGCCTGCCTGCCTCTCTCTCTCTCTCTCTCTCTCTCTCTCTCTCTCTCTCTCTCTCTCATGTCTCTGTCTCCTATAGCTGCTTCTCCTCTCCTCTCTCTCTCTCTATCTATCCCTCTTTTTCTATTCTCTCTCTTTCTCTCACTCTCTCTGTTTCTATCTCTTTTTCTTTTCTATTCTATTCTATTCTCTCTCTCTCTCTCTCTCTCTGATTCTGTCTCTATCCTAATCTATTCTCAATTCTCCCTCTCTCTCCTCTCTCTCTTTTCCTAATCTCTATCTCTCTCTCTCTCTCTCTCTCTCTCTCTCTCTCTCTCTCTCTCTCTCTTCCAGGACCAGTTCGAAGGCCTCGTCATACCATCTATTCGGGTATTTATTATATATATATATCAATTTCCAGGACTTGATTCCAGCAGTAACAACTTAAAAAAAAAAAAAAAAAAAAAAAAAAAAAAAAACAAAAAAGAAAGTCGAGGTTTGTTGACCCACAAAGGAGGTTAATAAAATGAAGAAGAAGAAGAAGAAGAGGAGGAGGAGAAGAAGAGAAGAAGGTGAATAGTTAGAAAGTGTCCGTGGGACCATAAACTACTTCTTCCTTCACAACACAGACGAGCAACGAACGCTGAAGCGGTTATAGTTCGTCCTACGGCAGTGGTGGTAGTAGTAGTAGTAGTCCTCCTCCTGCCAGGCCGCCCCTGGACGGTTACCAAGGCAACGAAGATGAGGGGGGAAGGGGGGGATAAGGAAGGGAGGGAGGGGATATGAAGGGGGAAAAGGGGTACGGGGGTGGAATGGAAGGGAGGGCGCTGAGCGTCCACCAATCAGCTGTGAGATTTACGACTGCCCGCGGAGATGGATGACGCTACTGATGCCATATGGGGGTGGGGACCATCTATTTTCTTCGTCTATTTTTATATATTGCAGCGTATATATTAAGCATTTAAGACCCCGGAAGAAAGCGATACAATCCCCCTACCCCCATCCCCCACTTCCCCCATCTCATAAGAGCAATGATGTACCGTAAGGTGGGGAAGAATTTCATACAAACAGACTAACGGAAGAAAGAGAAAGAGAGAGTGAGAGAGAAAGAATAAAAAAGAAAGAAAAAAAGGAGCAAAGCAAGAGTCGCCGAGTGACGAATAGCTTCACTTCCGTAAATTCGGTAAACACTATATGGCAATTTCGGCGAAAGGGAAATGAAAACTATTCCTTGTACACAAGATGGAGGATCCGTATGTATAAATGTATATCTATATATTTGTATATACGTATGTATATACGTATATATAAATATAGAGAAAAACAAGAATACATTTATTTTCCACTCGACGGATAATCTACTGTATTCTTTTCCCAAATCCCCCACCAGTTATCTAGCTTAACAAACGCATTTCGGGGGATTTCTTAGCGTCCCTCTCTCCCTCCCTCCCCCCGTGACGGACTTCCCCTACAATACTCCCCCACCTTCCATCCCCCTCCCCTCCACCCCTCCACCACACAAAGTCTCTTACACAACTACTATGATCTTTCTATTTGCTGATTCACCCAAGCTTGGATCTTTTTATTCCTCGTCTGCTCAAAACAAATATACCGATTATTCCTCTTTTTTATTTCCCCCAAATTCCCACTTCCTCCCCCCTCCAACCCCCTAACCTCATCCTCCCCCACCCATTACCCTTCCCTTCTCTCTCTCTCTCCTCCGTCCTCATCTCCTCTCTCTCTCTCTCTCTCTTCTCAGCTCAGCTCAAAACAATGTTACCGATTATTCTTTGTTTATTTTTTCCCCCCAAACCCTCCCCCCTTCCCCATCCCCACCCCCTTAACCCTTCTCATCTCTCCTCTCTCTCTTCTCTCTCTCTCTCTCTCCCTCTCGTATCTCCGTGGTCAACCAAGCATAGCCCCAATTATCATCAAGGCCAAGTGATCAATTGTATCAAAGCGTGAGGAGAATTTGTTATATGTTTGGTCGGCGTCCAATATGCATACGAATTAAGGTATACATTCCGACCTGCATCTCCGCTCTCGTAGAATAGTAGTAGTAGTAGTAATAGTAGTAAGTTATAGTAGTAAGTAAAATTAGCAGTAAAGCAGGCATGGGAAGGCCAGAGCGAGTCTTTTTTCGTCATTATGAATAAAAAAAGAGCGAAGAAATAAATAAATATATACTGAAAGTATTAAAGACCAAATACGCCAGGAAATACATACACTGAGTTTTAGCTGCGTATTAATGCGATCTAACATGAATACCGTGGTTATGTTTGTTATATCGACTCGCTCCATGATACGTTTAAGGTTTGAACTGAGCACGCGATCGTTAAATATAATTATTCACACAAATCTTTACGTATAACATATAAATATATATATATATATCTATATATATATATATTTATATATATATATATATATATATATATATATATATATATATATATATATATATATATATCTATATATAATAACAATACCTAACCATACCGTACAGTATGTCCCCCTTGTGTGTGACCATATACTACTTGTTTATGTATATGTGAAATAAAAGAACCATGTAATGCATACAGTACTTCCAACCATTATCATAACACTGATGCCGAAGGGCCTTTCAAAACTATCCATATTCTGCAATCATTACAGCCTACAGTAATTACAAAATAAATTACGGAAGTCGAACTACAGTAATTAACTGAACCGTATCTGTACAAATTATTCTCTTCAGAACTGACCTACCGAAATATCAAAAAAAAGTCAAACCACCCAACAAATATTTGAAAAATCATCTATTAAACTTACATACATATTCTGCGTGAATTTCTTCGACCACGGCTTCACCTGTAAAATGAGAGAAAAAAATTATTTTAATAAATGAATAACATTGTTTTATATTGTTACAGAAGTAATGCGAAATCCTTTTTATGGTAATTTAAAAAAGTGAAAAATTGTCTATCAACAGTTGCAAGACGATTTGCTTTTTCTCTTAATTATAAACATAAATATGCCAAACATATATATACTAGTATTATATATATATATATATATATATAGTATATATATATATATATAACAGAGAGAGAGAGAGAGAGAGAGAGAGAGAGAGAGAGAGAGAGGAGAGAGAGAGAGAGAAGAGAGAGAGAACAGCAGCGGCGTTGGCGCGCGCGGGAAACAATTCCAAACTCATTTCCCATCGCCAATCTCTGTTGCAACTTTTTATATCCTATATTTTTTTCAAATAACCAAAAATTCTGATGACCATAATGAGAGGAATCGGGCTGAGCAGTTCTTTGAAACCCCATCCCCTCCCACCGATACCCGTCTTCCTCTCTCCCTAAACCCCTAACCTAGCCCACCCACCCCCCCCTCCAAAAGTTCCATAAGGCGACCAATAATATTAAATGTTTTTTCTCCCAATATCCGGCAATATTTCACGGCGAATGGAAACCAGGAATTCCCAACATTTTATAACCATTAGTAAGAAGTCCCCTAAATCTTTCTTAGACATGGCCTAAGATGTATTGCGTTGCATTTGAATCATATATTACTTTGCGTTGGCTCCCATTCGTCTTTCTAAAATCAATTTAAATTCAAAGTTGGAAAGAGGGGGGGTGGAAAAAAGTGAGGGGGGTAGGGTGGGGGTGGGAGGGTGGGGGGGTAGCGGTGGTCACCAAGATCAAGTTAGTGAAATGGGTGGAACTGGAAATTGAGAAAAAATATTTTAAAAAATATTGGAAAATATATTTTTTTGTAAGTGGTAAAATATAGTTTCTCATTAAAGACTGTTTCGCATGAGGAAAAGCAATTAATTTACTACCGTTGATATCAGAAAAATACTTTCACAAATATATATCAAAGTCAGTTTTGTGAAATAGCAACCATAATACTAATACTAATATTAAATGTAATTTTTAATCTTGTTAATGGTTTAGAGGAATACCTTTCATAAAATCTGAGCAGGTAATACACCACTAAGTTAAAATTTCACGAGAGCTTTAGTGCTTAGCTGTCATATTCTCCACACATGTAACTTTTAGCCGATATTACAGATAAGAAAATAAAAGTAAATAATGTAAAAGCGAAACAAAGCTGATTCAAAACCAAACAGAAAAAAATGTAATAATTAAAACTTAATTATTATTATTATTACTATTATTATTATTATATTCAGAAGATGAGCCATATTCATACAGAACAAGCCCACCAAAGGGGCCACAGACTTGAAATTCAAGCTTCCATAGAATAACAATGAACATCTTACACAAAAAAAAAAAATTATATTGTGAATAAATCTGTAACAAAAAACTGACACTTTTTAGTAACAGAAATAAAAAAAGGCATATTAGCATAAATGGTTACGACCTTATTGTTGTTAAGTAAGTTTTTCGAATATTTCTGTGGTGGTCATCATTAATAATGGGCCTTACGTAAATAAATTTTATCTATTTTTTGAAAGTGAATAAATTTCGTTAATTTTTTGAAGGTGAATAAATTTCATTAATTTTCTGAGTGAATAAATTCTAGGTATTAATTTTTTCTGAAAGTGAATAAATTTGATTAATTTTTTAAAGTAGATACATTTTATTAGCGTTTTGAAAGTGAATAGATAAAGTAATTATATTTTTTGAAAGTAATTACATTTTATAAATTTTTTAAAGAATTGATTTTATTAATTTCTTGACAATGAATAAATTAAATTAATTTTATTTTTTACAAAAGTGAATACATTTTATTAATTTTCTGAAAATGAAATAAAATTAATCATGTTTTGAAAGTTAATAAATATGACTTTTTATTAAAGTGAATAAATCTTACTTATTTTCAGAAAGTGAATAAATTTTACTAATTTACTGAAAGTGAAAAAATTTCATACATGTTTGCAAGTGTGGAAAGAGAGGAAAACGTTCTCAGTCGAAGTACGAAGGAAACCATTCTCTGAGGAAAACGTTCTTAGTCGAAGTATACCAAGGAAAAATCTGCTCTGAGGAAAGCGTTCTTAGTCAGAATACGTGGTTGGTTGGTTGGTTGGTTGTATAAAGTTTAGGTGTAACACCAAGCACTGGGGCAGCAAAGGCCATTCATCAGAGTACGTGGGGTACGAAGGAAACCATTCTCTGAGGAAAACGTTTCTAGTCAAAGTACACAGGAAAACATACGCACTCTCAGGAAAACATGATGCACTGAGGACGACCTTCTCTTAAGGCAATCGCATCTTATGAGCAACATTGGTTGGAGTCTCTCTTAAGATTTCAATCTTTGCCGAGAGAAACAAACGCTCACTTTTCAACAGTCCGTAGGTCTTTGTAATTTTTCTCTTTCTTTCTCTTTTTTTTGTTGCGCCATTTGATGCGAACAAACAACGGGCAAGAAAAATACCCGTCATTTGTCTTCCTAGACTTAATGAAAAACTGCTTATTTACTAAGTAAGAAGAAAGAAAACAAATGTTTTTGTGCTGTTCTCCCAACAATATTTCCTCAACTGGCTGGGTGCAATTCATTATGGTGGGGGGTCTGTCTTTACCACACACACACACACACACGCTCACACACACAAAACACACACAACACACACAACACAACACTACCTACCAGTACCCCTGGTTCTTGTGCATCTTTTGCTGCTGATGCTGCTGCTGCTGCTTCGCTGCTTTTCATCCTTACTGCTTTTGTTTGGTGGCATCAAAGGAGGGCCCCGATATCCTATTGTTTGTCTTGGCTCGAGTTTTAAAGCACGTCCCAAGATGGAATCCCCCCCCCCCCCCCCCCCCCCCCAACCCCCCGAGTCTTCTCGTTGACGTAAACATTCCACATGTAAGATTGGCCAACCTCTTCAAGTCTACAAAATGCACCCAAACAAAGCTCCAAAACAAAGTAAACAAAGTTCGAAAACAAAATAAACAAAGCTCAAACAACAAAGTAAACAAAGCTTGAAAACAAAGCAAACGAAACTCGAAAACAAAGTAGTCTTCAACAGTAGCAAACAACTCATTCCTTCGTCTTGCATCCCGTCTCACAAGCAGTGTCTGTAACTAAGTTTCCTACTCTCTCCATACTCCCTGGGCATTCCCCTCCCCTTTCCCCTGCTCTAGCCCCTCCTTTATAATTTGGTCCTGACTTGAGACCAGAATCCCCCTTCCAATACAAGCACTTAGTCACAGACCTTACCATTACGCTTCATTTCTCCCATCCCGTAAGTCTGTGACCACTTCTACTGTCAATTGCAATCAATTTAATTTCCTTAGTTGTATAAACATTCTATTTCCTTGGTGAAGTCTAAAAAGGGACCATTTTCTTCAATAATAATAATAACAATAATAATGCACCACTAGCTCAAAACAACAACTGACTTCTACTGTCAATTGCAATCAATTTAATTTCCTTAATTGTATGAACATTCTATTTCCTTAGTAAAGTTTAAAATGGGACCATTTTCTACAACAACAACAATAATAATAATGCACCACTAGTTCAAAACAACAACTGTTCCTTGAAGCTACCTTCAATTTCCCCTACACACAAAAAATAATGTTAAAAAAATCCAAAACCCAACTAAAAAAAATAAAATAAAAAAAGGAGAGGAAAAGTAGACATACAAAGATAACCATCCAACATATTTACAACATTTTCTCTCGCCAACATCAGACTTCTCACTCCCACATATCCACCATTATCTCGAAAGACTCTACTTTGCCGTAAGCCCCAACCAGCATTTTTTTTTTTTTTTGTGGGGGGTAAATATAAAAACTTTCAGACTGACAATAGCAGACGTCTTGAAGCAGGAGAAGTAGTAGAGGAGACAGTAGAAGAGGAAACAGTAGTAGTGGACAGTAGATAGCGGTACAGACCCTCCTTTTTTTTATATATATACCGGGAATGTATAAAAAAAATAGATTGACATTGTCAGCAGTATCAGTATATATATAGTAAAAGGAGCAGTGGTAAGAGAGGCGTAACCCACTTAAAAGTAGTAGTAGTAGTAGAAGGAGGAGCAGGAGCAGGAGCAGTAGGCCATGGTGGCTGGAGGGAGGGTGAGAGGGAAGGGGAAGGTATGCCTACAGAGAGAGAGAGAGAGAGAGAGAGAGAGAGAGAGAGAGAGAGAGAGAGAGAGAGGATTCAAAGTGAAAATTCCTTTTTATTCCCCCAGAGACGAGAGGAATTTGAGAGAGAAGAGATTGAGAGGAAGAGAGCCGAAGAAGAGAGATTTTCCAAAGTGAAAAATTTCTTTATTTTCCCAGAGAGAGAGAGAGAGAGAGAGAGAGAGAGAGAGAGAGAGAGAGTAAAAATACTTCATTCCAGTAAAAATGGAAAGAGAGATTCAAAGTCAAAGCGAAAAATTTTTTTTTTTATTCCATTAAAAACAGAGAGAGAGAGAGAGAGAGAGAGAGAGAGAGAGATGAGAGAAAGCAAATAACTTAGGTGCCTTCCAACGTGGCGCTGGGGAGGCCAAGTGCCATGAATCAACGATATGAATTTCATAGGACGTCAACCCTCCATGTTTTATGCTTTCCATAATATTTCATTTTTTCCCATCCCTCTTCCTTCTCAAAAGTTGTAAATGGGTCTATTGGGATACATATATTCCTTGCCAGACCGAAAAATAAAAAAAATAAAAATGTGAGGATTTCCTACAAATTCTGATTTTTTTGGGTGTTGGGGGGCGGCGGGGGGTATTAATTCATGTTTGCTTGACGAACCTGATGTGGACACAGTTTCCATAATCGGGAGATCTTCGTTCTTTCAAATGACTTTTTCGGAAGAGTATATATGTGTGTATATAATATATATATATATATATATATATATATATATATATCTATATATATATATATAACACAAACATTTCTGTGATATACATTCAACTAAATGTAATATAAATTGTGCATTTCTTTATATAACAGAAATAATCACTACATATATTTTTCAAAATAAATCTTCACACTGCTTCAATCCATTGCAATTTTGATTTTTTTCATCCCACACTGAAATATTCCGTTTATATTCACTGACCACATATATATATAGGGGAGGGGGATACAATAATAATAATATATTATTATATATATATATATTATTATATGAAGCTTATTATATGTCATACCATATGGATTTCTTTGTACAGCAGAAATACACTACATTTTTTTTTTAAGTAAATGTACTCACTAATTCATATATTTCAAATTTATTTTTTCACCAAAACACTAAAACATTCCATGTACGTGTACTTTATTTTTTTATATAAAATAAAGAACTTAAAAAGAAAAACTTCACCATTAACATCATGTAATGTTTAATTGATTTCTTAATGAAAAATAAAAAATGAAAAAATGAGGAGAAAAATTAAATTCAATACTAAAATAATAAAAGAAAACGTATTTAAAAAATAATATGAACATGAAAAAAAGTGACAGAAATAACATGTGATGAATAACATCCACAAGACGATGATGACGACAACCGACGTGTTCGGACGCTCACGTCTCACGGCTTCGTCTTAGGATCCTACCTTTTCCATTTATTTTTTTCCTTCCCCTCCCCCCTCTCCCCTCCCCTAACTTTCCTTTCTCTTCCTCTAATGGACGCCTCTCCTGCAAATGACTAATGACGTGTTTGTCCGCCGGAATTCATTGTTATTTTATTCATTCCTCGCTCATGTCCGACGGAAGGGGGAGCTCTTGTAACGCCCGAAATATTTCTGAAGAGGTTTCGCAGAGCGAACGATGGAAATACGACGCGAGAATCCAACGGCGTCCCCCGCCCCGCCCCCTTGTGGTGACAGGATAAAAAAATAATTCAAATAGAAATTCTGGTGTCAGAAAAAAATTTCATATGGGAATTCTGATGCCAGGAAAGAAATCATATAGAAATTCTGGTGCCAGGAAAAAAATCATAATAGAAATTCTGGTGCCAGGAAAAAAAAATCATATAGAAATTCTGGTGCCAGGAAAAAAAATCATATAAAAATTCTGGTGCCAGGAAAAAAAATCATATAGGAATTCTGGTGCCAGGAAAAAAATTCATATAGGAATTCTGGTGCCAATAAAGAAATCATACAAAAATTCTGGTGCCAGGAAAAAAATCATATAGGAATTCTGGTGTCAGAAAAAAAAACATCGGAATTCTGGTGTCAGAAAAAAAAACATCGGATTCGGTGTCAGGTAGAACACATCGGGGGATTTTTTCTGGTGCCAGGAAAAAATTCATATAGCAATTCTGTTGTCAGAAAAAAAATCAGATAGGAATTCAGATGTCAGAAAAAAAAAATTCTGGTGCAAGGAAAAAAAATCACATACAAATTCATATAGAAATTCTGGTGTTAGAAAATAAATCACATAGGAATTCTGGTGCTAGGAAAAAAAATCATACAAAAATTCTGGTGTCATGAAAAAAATCATAGAAATTCTGGTGCCAGGAAAAAAATCTTAGGTATAGGAGTTCTGGTGTCAAAAAAAAAAACAAAAAAAAAATAGGAATTCTGGAGTCAGAAAAAAAATCACATAGGAATTCTGGTGTCACAAAAAATCACAGGAAGTTAGGAAAAAAAAAAAATCATATTAGGAAAAATTCTGGGCCCCGTTAGGAAAAAAAAACAAACATTCATAGGGGAAATTTCTGGGTGCCCAGGAAAAAATTCTATAGGAATTTTTTTGGCTGGGTGCAGGAAAAACTTCATATAGAAATTCAGGTGCCAGGAAAAAAATTCATATAGGAATTCTGGTGTCAGAAAAAATCACATAGGAATTGTGGCGTCAGAAAAAAAATCATTTAGGAATTCTGGTGTCACAAAAAAATCACAGGAATTCTGGTGCCAGGAAAAAAATCACAAAGAAATTCTGGTGCCAGAAAAAAAAAATCATATAGGAATTCTGGTGTCAGGAAAAAAGTCTTATAGGATTCTGGTGCCACAAAAAAAAATCATAAAGAAATTCTGGTTCCCGGAAAAAAACCATATAGGAATTCTGGTGTCAGGAAAAAAAAATCATATAGTAATTCTGGTATCAAAAAAACATATAGAAATTCTGGTGTCATGAAAAAAATTAACATAGAAATTCATACAAACAAAAATCCCGTTCTTGTTATGACATTCACGTTTCTCCTTTTGTTTTTGCATTCATACACCCATCTCTACATCTATATATCTATCTGTCAATTTATCTACCTATATATATCTCTCTCTACACAACTATCTATAAACATTCTGTAAACATAGAACGTAAGACTACTGCAAAATAACGCTGCAATGCAGTTAAAGACGAAGCATTATTTGTTCAAAATTACCTGAATTTTCTTAGAACTTCATGATCAACAAATGCATTACTGAAACACACACACACACACACACACATATATATATACATAAATATAATATATATATATATATTATATATATATATATATAATATATATATATATATAAATACATAGAGATATGGTGTTCTCAATTATAATTAACTATAAATTTGTAAAACACGTTTTTAAAGAAGTTCCTTTAGAAACGCTAAACATAAAACTCCGGAAACCAAATTATAAAATCATAAACACAGTTCCGATAAACATCACAGTTACATCATCCTATATTCACCTCTCTTATGATATTGCACTTCATTGAATATATAAAAGAACAAAACTCACAGACGGTAAACACACACACACACACAAAAAAAAAACAACGGCCATAATCCTGATAACTGCACAAACACACAAGGTTATTAAACTGAAGTTTATTTTTTTCGAGAAATTGTTTGCAAAATAATGGCATTTTGGTCGGGGGTGATTTATGCAATCCAGGCACACTCATGTATTTTCCATATACAAAAATTTTTCGGGGAAAAAAAAAAAAAAAGAGCGACCAGATTTTTTCCTCATTACGGCCGAGGTCGTAAATAATCTTGACTTTCTCGCACCTTTTCCATCAACAAACATTCATAAATCTTCGCAAGTTTACCCTCTTTACTTCTTCAAACACTCCTAAATGTCTCAGATTTATCTTCCGGCCTCATGCTGAGAGTAACCTCGGAGATTACTTTTTTTTTATCTGGAGAATCTCTCTTCCTTGTCTCCTGTCGCCTCGTATCTGAGCCTGTCTGGAATCTACACCGTTTCCAAACCCTCGTAAATCTGGAAAACTTTGTCCTGTTTTTAATTTTCTACAATGCTTTTCTCCTCGTTTATCTGGAGCCTTAAATGGTCGTTATCTAAACAATTTCTTTCTCCTCCTTAATCTAAGCCCCTTTGTTCTGTTTATCTACAATGCTTCTCCTCGTATCTGACTGTCCCTGTATCTACCATGCGTTTTTAAATCTCCCCTCGTATCTGAGCCTGCCTGTAATCTACAATGCTTCTCCTCGTATCTAGGCTTATCTGTAGCCTACACGATTGTACATCATTCAAACCAATTCAGGAAAAAAAGGTATATACACTATGTTCTATACGTGAGGCTATTGGTGTCATGTATATGTATATGAGTGTGTATATATATATATATATATATATATATATATATATATATATATATATATATTAACATTTTTTTATTCTTTCACTGCATTCAAAAAAAGGAGAGTATATTTGTAGTGTAGTATAACATTGTTCCTAAATACTGAGGAATTCAATGGTATTTATACTATCTCCCTCTAAAGTTATCCTATTCCTTATGCATACACTGTGACTAGCTTTATTTTTTTTTAATCCCATTTACCATATAAATATAAATTGCAGCGTTTTACAAATTAAAATGGCATCATCTGCATATTCTCAGTCTTACTAATTCTACCGTTGCTCCAAACTAATTCTCTTTCATCTACGATCGCTTTTTCCTTCATGAAATCTGTTGCGAAGAGCAAACAGCAAAGGTGAAATAACATTTCCTTACAGCATCCCACTATTTATCGTAAATTCACTTGACATTAACTTTGCATCTGCTTTGTTTGTGATAATTTCAAAAGGCTGTACTACAGATTTACCGGGAATGCCACAATGACGCAATACCTTCCACAATGCTGGTCAGTGGTTGCCGTCAAATACTAAATAATAATAAGAAAAATAAAAACAGGAAAAAACTAAACTGTCAAAACAATTCCGGCAAATAATTATGCACTTTTTTCACAAGTGAACTAGCAGTTTACGTCAATTTGCGAATGGTAATGACAACGCAATCATAAATAAATCAACTAGCAGTTTACGTTAATTTACGAATGGTAACGACAACGCAATCATAAATAAAGCAATGTATAAAAGAAAACATACATCGGTGTATAAAATAATCTAAGAATATACATTCTCTTCCAGTGATACACACATGAGAAAATCACCTCGTCCTACGTAAGCGTTTTCCAGGAAGTCGAACAAAGGACGGAACGGCATGATCATGTCACAGTTGACGTTTGCTCCCCTGGGGGAATAAAGGCCCCCCCCCTCACCCCCACCGGACCCACCCGGAATGTAGACTAGTCCCGGTTACCAGTAATCCCGAAAATCGGGTATGAAGAAGTAATTCAGCGGGAAGACGAGTCGTAACTCAAGGTTTCCCCGCATGAAGAACAGTGCCCGACGTGATCTGACTGTTCATGGCCGCATTCCCCCCATTCAATCCTCGTGTCCTTATTCCTCCGTCTGTTTGCCCGTTTCTTTCTTTCTTATCCCTCTCTTCTTCTTCTTCTTCTTCTTCATCTCTCCGTTACACGAAGTTTTACCGTCGTTGATGACCAACGTAAACAACTCGTGCGGTAATTCTGGCTCAATTTTTTTCCCGCGAGCGGGAAAAAAAATTTTCAGATAAATTGGCGAATGTTAACCCAAAAATTGACGAAAATTAAGAAGGGAGGGGGGGAGGGGAGGGGAGCGATAGCGGAAATTAGGGGTGGGGTGGGGAAATCACAAATCATTCCTCCTTCAAGAAAATCAAGGGGAAAAAACAGCGAGAAATCAGCGATAATAATGGCGAGG
Organism: Macrobrachium nipponense; assembly: GCF_015104395.2. Lineage (NCBI taxonomy): Eukaryota > Metazoa > Arthropoda > Malacostraca > Decapoda > Palaemonidae > Macrobrachium > Macrobrachium nipponense. The sequence continues at coordinate 113,473,046 of NC_087203.1, read as the reverse complement.
ATTAGAAACAAAAAAGGATTATAATATAAACAATTCATCCAAACTTCCAAAGGCAAGAAATGAACAAATTCGTATACCTTAGGCAATAGAACTCTTACCCATCATCGGAGAAGTATATACCAGCACCACCAGGAGCCTTGAAGTCACAGCAAGAAGACAATGATACAAACATTCGGAAGAGTGAATAATCCAATCTCTCTCTCTCTCTCTCTCTCTCTCTCTTTCTCTCTCTCACCCGACGACGTGAACGCCGCTTGAAAATGACGGAAGACGGTATAAACTCGGCCGGACTGTCACCATAAGTATAGCCGCTGGTGTGAGGAGCTGCATATACTCTTCCTCAAATTCGCGTCTCGTTGAAAGGCTTAGAAGAAGAAGCCTTTTTTTTTTAGAGAGAGAGAGAGGCTAATAAACTCCACTCTTTGGCGTCTCGGCTTTTGACCGCAGCCTTTCAACAAATTGAACTCCAGACCGACCAGCGATTACATCAGACAGATCTGAGGTTAGCTGAGGGGTACGATTTTTAAAAAAAACTTATTTTTTTTATTTAATTATTCATTTATTGATTTATTCCCGACCAGTGATTACATCACAGTTTTGAGGTTAGCTGAAGGGTACGATTTAAAATTTTATTTATTTATTTATTTATTTATTTATTTATTTATTTACTCCCGACCAGCGGTTGCATCTGAGAGGTACGATTTTTAAAAGAAATTGTTTATTTATTATTTATTTATTTATTTACTCCCGACAAGCGATAAATATTTAAACATTTATTTATTTATTTATTCATTCATTTATTTTACTCCTGACTTTTACATCACAAAGATCTGAGGTTAGCAAAGGGGTACGATTTTTCAAAAATTTATTTATTTATTTATTTATCTATTTATATATTCATACAAAAAAAATTAAGAGATGACACAGGTCACAAAATGTCCTAAGCCTTTGACGAGATTGCAAACTTTTTTTTTTTCTTTTTGGGGGTCAGAAATCTAATTTAAAAAATAAAAAACTTGCGACGAGAGAGAGAGGAGAGACGACGGAGAGAAGAGAGAGACGAAGAGAGAGAGAGAGGAGAGAGAGAGAGAGAGAGAGAGATAGAGGCGAGAGAGACGAGGAGAGGAAGAGAGAGAGAGCTTATATGGATATTTCTGTCATCTAATTGTATTATTTCCTAAAATAGACCCATTTTACGGAGATCGCCGAAAAAATACATTTCATCGCTCGCCTCATGTCCCGTGACCAATGAGTAAATCCTGACCGTCATTTTGTGGGACGCCCATATTCCTGCCTAGTAATCTGCATTTGGGAAGGAAATTACCACACGCACGTTAAAACCGAATGGGGGGGTAGGGGGGGTGGGGGGGGGGGAACCCCACGCCCCAACTTTTCTATCTCTCTCTCTCTCTTTGTAAAATCACTGTTGAAACTATATTCATATTCAAAATGCACCTATATAAATCCATTGCCATCGGTTCCTTTATATATGTCCTGTATATATATATATATATTATATTAATTATATATATATTATATATTTATTATATATATATATATATACGTATATGTATATAATTTATATATATATATATATATATATATATATTAATATATATATATAGATATAAATATATATATATATATATACATACATATAATATTACTATATAATATATATAGTTATATGTATATGTATAATCTATTATATATATATGACATTATATATATAATAATATATTAATATATATATATAATATATATATAATATATATATTATCATATAGCTATATAATTTATAATAGATAGTATATATATATATATATAATTAACGCATATCAAATACAAATCTGCACGCTGACATTCATTCGCTCAAAACTAATCTATTTCCTATGAATTATGCTTATAAATACATCTCCTATACCAGTTGCTATATTTAATACTTCAACCAAACTCTCAGCAAACACTCTCTCTCTCCCTCCCTCCAGTAAATCCAGGTCTTCCTCCTTTCTTTCTTTTTCCCCCTCTGTCCTGACCTCTAAGTCATTCCCCTCACTTTCTTTTCCCCCCCCTCTGGATTTCCCGGGGATCTCCCAGAAGTCCACCCCCTCACTTTTCTCCCCTTTCCGCCAATGGTAGTGCTCGGTAATTTGAAACCGGGAAATAAATCCTTAATCAAACATCGCTGCGGTGCTGGAGATAATTCTCTCTCTCTCTCTCTCTCTCTCTCTCTCTCTCCCTCACATTAAACAGGCGAGTAACTATTATTGACAAAGAAGCCTGCTCTGCAGTTCGTAGCTTTTGCAACAAACTGCTTGGACTCAGCAAGCACGTGGTTTTGAAAGCTAAAAGCTAACGCAAGTAAGTTACCAAGACCATCACTGTACCGAGTTGTTTATGTTTACCGTAATTCGAAAGTTTGTTGCGGGACGGTGTAACGATTCCTGTCATTAAGCTGAGCAACTGAAATGAAAACGATGCATTTTTGTGGAATGAATACATATATTATATATATATATATATATATATATATATATATATATATATATATATATATATATATATATATATATATATATATATATATATATATATATATATATATATATTATATGATATATATATTATATATAATATATGTGACTGGTAAAAATTTTCTATTTCAACAGTTTTCCATCTAATAAAAGGAGCCCATAAAATCGCTAAAATATAGAGAGAAAATACTATATTTTAGGATCTGCTGTCTCTCTCTTCAGGTAGAGAGGTAGAGAGAGACGGCAGTCTCTGAAATATAGTATTTTCTCTCCATATTCTGGCGTTTTTATGGGCTCCTTTTATTATATATATATATATATATATATATATATATATATATATATATATATATATATATATATATATATATATATATATATAACCCGTTACACACTTCACAAAATATGTAACTTCAGAAATAGAAACATCAAAATCCCTAAATTCAATCACCCCATAATACATAACATCAGTTCGCTCTAATTACGAGATCAGAAGACAATATCACCATACGTAATAATAATCTAAAACATAAAATCTCTCCAGAAACACTGGAGCCGTCAGCTGAGACCCTGAGGTACGCCGGAGCCCACGAGAACGCTTCGAAACCGTCCCGAGCTTTTTTTTTTTTTTAAGATCCAAATCCTCGCTCAGGTCTATGGGAATATGACCCGTATTGCAGGTGCAGCGCGCGCGAGGAGAGAGAGAAAGAAGAAAAAAAACGGTTACATTTTCCTTATAGTTAAACCCAAGGTCCGACCTCCAAACTCATTCACCCTCCTTCAAGACTTCCCGCCTCAAAAGCCCTTTCCCGGTTCTTTAACTGCTCATCCTGCATATATATATAGATATAATATATTATTAACTATATAATATATATATATATATATATTTAATAGAATTTATATATTATAACCTTGTGTTATTCCGTATATTGAATATATATTAGATTTAATAATAATCATAGCTAATATATACTTATATATTAATTAATATCTATACACACACACTGATATATAGAGATATATAATATATATATATATATATATATATATATCTATATATATATATATATATATATATATATATACATGCAAAGAATGATGCGCCACACCTCATTACCTTTGTGTGTGCTTGTATGCAGATTTTTATGTACTCCGAACAGCAAACAAACAAAAACTAAATAAATAAAAAAATAGTATCAAAATGAAGTGGAGAAAGTCGACGACTGGACTCGGGAGGATGTATATAAAGGATGTATATAAACAGCGTTTGGTATATTCTATATATATATATATATATATATATATATATATATATATATATATATATATATATATCTATATATAGTGGGGTATATATATATATATATATATAATATATATATATATATATATATATATTATACGTAAACACAGGTACAATATAAATCAATAATATATTTATAACATACGCACAGACATTTTATTATATATATATATATAATTTACTTATTTATGTTTGTTTATAAATATATAAACATATCGTTAGACAAACACACAAAAGTCGCAGTAATGAGTCACTTACAACAGGCCATTAAAAACTATCACGAAGACCGCGACAACAGCAGTCAATTAATATTTTTCATCGTGCCCACAGACTATATACCGCACACGTACTAATATAATTTTCCCCCCTTATCGGCCTTTCGAATCTATATATACGCCTTCCGCATCGACGCATACGCTTAATCATAGCCGCTGAATGTAATCTATTCCAACGTTATTAATCATTTTCGAGGGCACGCAAGCATGAACCCTCCTTGCTAGTGAATTAAATTGCCGCTGAATACATAAACAGCGTAGTTGACCTCTCCGTCCGCGTGGCACAGATCGAGCGGTTTTCCTAAGTCATTACGAACGAGGGAAATGATTGCTCCCACCTGAGAGAGAGAGAGAGAGAGAGAGAGAGAGAGAGAGAGATTGGGTCCCCCGGTCGAGTCGAATCTAGGGGTCGAATGTGATACAGGATTATCAATGGCGATAGAATATAAACGGTATCATTACCGTCTATAAGCGTCTAATTACATATGCTGGGCCGTGGTGGATGCAGCCATGTTGCTAAATGCTATGTAGTCCCTCGCGTCACACATACGGTGGTGTGGAATCATTCTCTC
>NC_087203.1:113435859-113463359 GCF_015104395.2 Macrobrachium nipponense | reverse complement strand
ACCCCAAATTCCAGTGTTTTCAGCATCCATCAAGTAACTGGGCCATTTCTGAGCCCGTCCTCTGGATAGCATCTCTGGGAGAGACAACAAGAAACAAAATATCAGCACCAGCAGGAGGAGGAGGAGGAGGAGGAGGAGGAGGAGGAGGAGGCGAAGCCTTTTTGACAAACTCCTATTTTCTCTAGGACCGTTTCCAGTATATCATCTTCCAAATGCGAGTCATCCCTCAGAGCGAAGTCACAAAAATTTTCGCAGATTCATATAAAGGGAATAAAACATATAAAGAGATGAAGGCTATAAATCAAAAGCTTAAATTACCACAAAGGGAGGGGGTGGGGCGGTTGAGGGGGCAGTGAAGGGAACCTTCTGTCTTTATTAAAAACAGATACAGCCATACTTCCTCTGTCGCGTTTCCCAAAATGGATTATGGACCTTTTCCGGAGGCTTCGTTACACATTTCCATGCATTATTGAAATAAGTCAATCACTAATATCCAATATAAAAAAAAAACTATCATACCCAAAATCTATACCTTATAAAACAAATAATAAAAAAAAAAAAATATTAAGAAGAATAATTTCTTAATAATTTTTCCAATATTTAGGCTCGGGGGTGACACATCACATCGCATACCCCTTTGGTATTAGGGTTGTGGAGGGGGGGGGGGAGGGGGGGGGATATACGCGCATAAAAAAACAGTTCCTCACATCCATAAAACTCAACTTATCTCTTCATGCTAAGAGTCAGGAATATTATTCATACCATAAAGGTATAAACATAAACAAACACCGCGAAATGTATTCACTTCGATACATAAATCTCGAGCGGGGAAAATGTCCCTTAAATTCACTCCTTTTTAGAAAGGGGGAAGGGGAGGGGGGTGAGGGTTTTTTTGGAAAGTGAAAGAAGGGGGTTGGAGGGAGGGGTCTTTCCATGGAAAGAAGGAGGAGTAGGAGGGGGAAGGAGGGAGGAAAGGGACTTCCCATGGAAGAAGGGTTGGAGAGGGAGAGAGGGAGGGGGAAGTGGAAGGGGAGGGGAGAAAAGGGGAAGGGGAAAAGGGGAGGGACTCTTTCCAAAGACCCAAAAAGAAGAAGAAGAAGAAGAAGAAGAAGAAGAAGATGATGATGATCTTCACTGAACTCTCCTCCAGATTTCTATTTTTCTTTTTTTTTTTCTTTTTTTTTTTTCTCACAAAAGATTATGGTAATTCTGAGAGTGAATCTGCGTGAAGGATGGGAGGGGGGTGACTGAGCAAATAAGAACATTACCTAGATCTCGCAAAATTATGGGGCGAAGAGAGAGAGAGAGAGAGAGATCTTCTGGAATGTTATATACATACATACATACATACATACATACATACATACTTACATACATTCATACACACACACATATATATATATATATAGAAAAGAGAGAGAGAGAGAAAGGGGAGAGAGAGAGAGAGAGAGAGAGAGAGAGAGAGAGATCTTCAGGATGTTATATAGGGAATTCTAGATATATATATATATATATATATATATATATATATATATATATATATATATATATATATATATATATATATATATATATATATATATATATATATATATATATAGAGAAGAGAGAGAGAGATGAGAGAGAGAGAGAGAGAGAGAGAGAAAGACCTCCAAAATAACATTTCATACCCAACACAACATTTCACAACCGGAAAACGCAACAACATCCCAATAACAAGCGAGCCTGCGAAGGATCGCCTCTACAGCAAAGGACGCCTCGGGGGAGGGAGGGAACACGCGGACGTTAGACCTCGAAGTTTAATCACAGGAGCTGCTGGGCCCTGCCCCCTCCCCCTTTTCCCCTTCCCCTCCAACGAAGTCGTACATACGGCCGTTTAGTACGACGTTCGACCTCCGCTTTGCCTTGTTAATAACGGCAGCTGTGCTAATGTCTGCTATTTCAGAAGCAAGAGAATTTTAGCAGTTATATCAAAGGAGCACTCTCTCTCTCTCTCAGCAGTCAGGCTCGAAAGGCAGTGACTGGGGATTGAGGGGTAGAGGATGGGGGGGCAGACCCATGCAATGAAATCGTTTGTACCGTCCCGGGCTACATAAACAGGAGCATTTGGGGCTTATACTCTTACCTAGAATTCGGCGTATGGAAATACAGCTTTTACGTTAGCTTACCTCAGAGAGAGAGAGAGAGAGAGAGACAGAGAGAGAGAGAGATCTATTTTCTTCATTCAATCTCGCCCCCCCCCCCCCCCACCCCCCCCCCCCCCCCCCCCCCCCCCCCCCCCCCCCCCCCCTCTCTCTCTATGTCCATTGCAGAGAGCTTTCAGTATTGCCTACGGCATGATCAAATTTAATTGCAGAACTGAATTAAAACGGCCGTGGCAAAAAGCAATGATATCCCCGGGTTATGGCGTCGTACTTGGACAGTCGCGCCTCCGAAAAAAATAAATAAATAAATAAAATAAAATAAAATAAAAACATTTTTGGTGTAACTGTTTTATCTGCTGCTGTGCTGGTGCTGCTGTTCCCGCTGCTGCTGCTGCTGGTGCTGTACTGCAGTAGCAGAGAGAGAGAGAGAGAAAAGAGAGAGAGAGAGAGAGAGAGAGAGAGAGAGTTTCTGAAATTGTGATGCGACGGCAAAATATATATCCCCCCTGATAAATCACTCTCCGAACAGTTGTTGGGCGCAGCAGCTGTGCGTGATGGTGTTGGAGGGAAGGAGGAGGAGGAGGAGGAGGAGGAGGAGAGGCATATAAGCGGTGGTGGCGGCGGTGTAATGTTGGAGGTTGTGACTGAAGGGGTTGTGATGCTGGAGGTTGTGATACTGGAGGTTGTGATGTCGGAGGTTGTGATGTTGAAAGTTGTGATGTTTTTTATGTTGTGACGTTGGAGGTTGTGATGGTTTTAGGTTGTGATGTTTTAGGTTGTGATGCTGAAGGTTGTGTTGTTGGAGGCTGTGACGTTGAAGGTTGTGATGTTTTGGGTTGTGATGCTTTTAGGTTATGATGTTGAAGGTTGTGATGTTGGAGGCTGTGATGATAGAAAGCGGGAGAATAGGACGAAGGTTGTGATGACGATGATGAGCGGAATGGATGGATGCAGGGTCTGAGAGAGAGAGAGAGAGAGAGAGAGAGAGAGAGAGAGAGACGAGAGAGAGAGAGAGGTGAGATGGTGGTGGTGGTGATGAAAGGTAAAGATAACGAATACAAATTGTTCGCGATGTGGGCGGGAGGTGATGTCGGTTTTAGTGTAATGCCGAAGAGGGGGGGGGGGGGGGGGGGGCGGTTGGGGTGGGGGCGGTGAGTAAGATTAAAGGTGATGGATAAAGCGAGACCTACGATATTAAGAACTGATAATCGTAAATATATGGATATGAATCAAACTTATGTCTATCTATTTAGTCATTCATCAACTTTATTGACCTTTCCAAAAATTTTCTTTTTGAAAAATCGCATTTTCAGTCGAGAATCTATTCTTTCAAAATCCAAACCTACTTTATAAAAGTACTTATGATACTTTACACCTTAAAAAAATGCACTCAACGACAATGAGTTTTTAAGTGAAATTCATCAATAGCCAATCTTGGTGGGCGAAAACCACTGTATTTTCAAGTCGAGACACTTAAAAGGATCCACTCTTTCAAAATCAAAACCTACTTTATAAAAGTACTTATAATACTTAACTCTTTAAACAAAAAACCACTTAACGGCAAAGAGCTTTTAAGAGAAATTTATCAACGAAGAGTCTTCCGGTTGACACAACAAAGATGCCGGGGAGGAAGTCCCGTCGGAAGAACAGCGTAAGACTGGAAGAGGCTTGTCTTATCTGATGACCCCCTGATATTTAGGATGATGCTATCGGGGTCATGTTACGCAAAGCGGCTTTTTCGGTGATGGGGAAAAAAATGGGCTTAGAAAATAGGCTTAGAATATCTGTTGTGATAAGATACGTGAGCAAAACCTAGTTAAACATGAAGCTTTTACAATGAGATGTCGCTTGTAACATTCTTACTGAAAATATATGTACTGAGATACTTTACTACTTGGTACTATATATATATATATATATATATATATATATATATATATATATATATATACATATATATATATATATATATATATATATATATATAACAATAACAAGGCAGTGTTTGTGCATTTTAGGAATGAATCCTATAATGTACCAAGATACATAATTTTGACTGGAAAATTCCTTGCGATGAGAGAGTTGGTTATGTATTTTATATGTAACTCTACACTTCATTAATAGTTTCCCAAAAATAATAATAAATATTAACTTGCAGTTGGCTGTAACATTCATAATGAACGTAAGTACCTAGAGACAAAATATTAATTAAAAATTCTTTACGACGGGATATTCCTTTTTGTATTTTCTACACCAATTTCTTTTATAATGTTATGTTTTCTGTACGAAAATCCCCCCCATCCCTTAATTAATGAAGATAACACAAACAATGATAACCTACCAAACTCCTTAAAGCACCATTCAGTAATTCGTCAACTTGAGACATTTAAACTATTTTCGTCTATATTTTAGAAGAAACAGAATAAAAATGAGGAAATCTGACATCTGATGCATCAAATTTTGGTAATCACGAAAATTAATTCTTAAAGTATCAAAGTTTTTTTTAACATGATTATACGGAGGTATCCATGAACACAATAATATTAACAAACCTCTCATATTTTAATTAAGTTTTTCGTGATTACCAAAACATTACGAGTACCAGCTAATGAATGAGGCCGTAACTTCTCTGGCGTATCAAAAATAATATATATATGAATATGTTGAAATTTTTAAAACAAAAAGACAGAGGACTTTTACGAATAAAGGGGTCACTAGCAGTGAGTGACACAGTGGAAAAATACGATTCAAAACAGAGGTCTTCAATCAACATGATTCAACTGTCACAGAAATGAATATAGCACTACTTGTTTTTACTGACAATAATTATAATCTTTATCTTCAAGGAATTATAGCCAGCAACTGTTACAGGATAATTATGAGAGATGCTTTGTATCCTGCAGTTGGTTTAATTTAAGCTTGAAATAAAGTACAGTGTTAGGTCACTGGCAAAAAAAAAAAAAAAATAAATAAAAAAAAAAAAAAAAAAAAAAAAAAAAAAACTTGAAAGTTGTACTTGACTAAGATCAAAATTACGAGTTCCTTCTGTTATAAAAGCGAAGGCAATTGTTCGTATTTCTTATCCGGGATGTCCATGTATATATATATTTCCGTGTGTGTGTGTTATATATATATATATATATATATATATATATATATATATATATATATGTGTATTTATAGGTGATTTTGAATATGAATCTAGTTTCAATAGTGATTTTAAAGAGAGAGAGAGAGAGAGAGAGAGAGAGAGATTAGATTCTTGTACTCAGGCACAACAGAAGTTTACTAGTTAATCATAAGTGAATGTCTATAATTCTGGGTTATAACAAACATTCCCATGATTAGCTTATTAGCACATATATATATATATATATATAGAGATATATATATATATATATATATATATATATATATATAGAAGCTAAATTCGCGTGTCGCAAAACATTTCAACAGTCCATCTGTAAAAAGAAAAATACTGACAAAGGCGAGAAAATAAAGTAGAAAATAACTAAGAAAAAAAAAAAAAAAAAAAAAAAACCATTATAAAACTTACATGAGACGAAATCTTGCCTTACAGCAGTACTACTGCAGTGAAAGTCTTAACATTAGAAGACATGCCAAGTTGAACGTGTTCTTTAAGAGCTAATTCGCACGAATTACCGGGTTTTTAAATGACGTAACTGCACGGTCGTAAACCTTCATGCATAAAAACTTAAGTTATGTTTCCGAACCAATCTGGCTTGCTAAATCATTTTCTACCAGACAATCGACAGAAAATAATAATAATAATAATAATAATAATAATAATAATAATAATAATAATAATAATGGAAGAAGAAAAACAGGAGAGAAGGAGGAGGAGGAGGAGGAGGAGGAGGAGGAGGAGGAGGAGGAGGAGGAGGAGGAAAAAAATTAAACTAAAATTAAGCAAAACAAAATCACATTCACATTCAACACCACCACACGGCTGAATTTCATCGCATAAATAGGCATCATAATTTACTGTATTATCATCAACATCACCTCCATAACCGTGACTACATCAAAAACCACAAGAACAACTACGCTAACGACAACTATTCATCATCAACGGCTCAGTTCTCTTAGAAAGCACAAACAAGCAAAAATCAGTAAGCTAAGAATTCACTTCCTCTGATGCTACAATCCTATCACAGCCATTAAGCCAGTGACATTTCATAAGAGCAGCCTGCAGAGCAAAGGCAATGAATAATCCCAGCCATTCATTCGACGACACGAAAACCACTTCTTCTTGTTTTTAAACTTTGTTCTCGAAGATTATTGGGAGCTATCGACATACACGGGCTGCCAAAGAGCAAGATCCAGCGCTGGCATAAGGCTAGCTTAGATTCGACAAGCAACGATCAAAAGGTCAAAGTCTACGCACGGCAACTGACTCGGTGCATTAGATTAGTGTGACCTTATGCCAACACGAGCCCATGCTAAGGGATGAAAGGGATTCAGAGGCCTGGTGTGGACCTTCCAACTCTACAAACAAACTGGTACAAGAAGACAATAATATTTTCTAAAAGCATAACAAGGAATCGAAGCGGTTTATTCAAAAGGGGTATATATAACTCTACTGACTAACTTGATGATCTGGGCTCATGCTAAGGTGTGAAAGGGTTCAGAGGCCTGGTGTGGACCTTAGAACTCTACAAACAAACTGGTACAACAAGACGATAATATTCTCTAAAAGCATAACCAGGAATTGAAGCGGTTTATTCAATAGGGTAGATATATAACTCAACAGATTACCTTGAGTGGGAGGGGTCGTAAAAAGGACCAAAAAAACATGAAAAAAGGGGAATGATTAAATCTCGTTGCTTTAAACAAGTCAAACAAGGAGCGATACTTTACTAATACTGTATTCCATAATATGATGCTCAGAGCATCGAGCACAATAGCATGCTAAAGTAAATAACTGAAGTTTTCAAATATATCTATCACCTTCGTGGAATTACACGATGACTGCGTGACAGTTCACGAGATTAAAAAAAACAATGCAAGCAAAACCAAAATGAAGGAAATAGAAGATGAAATTGTTCAAGGCAGGAAGTACTTGACTGATAGTATGATTTATCAAGTGAAGCCCAGCCAAGTCGCGGTGTTACGGTGAATAATTTTACTGGGTAAAGATAATATGTGATTCTCCATAACTGATGATTCGTCTACTTACTGTTCGTAAACAACAACAATATAATAATAATAATAATAATAATAATAAATGAGAGCGGAAAACCACACTTTAATCCCAGCTACACCAACTCATAATATAAGTCGTCAATATATATATTATATATATATATATATATATATATATATATATATATATATATATATATATATATATATAATATATATACACACATTACATACATACATACATTAAGACAAGACCTACATGCAAAAAAACAATCCATAATCCCTCTAAATACAGACATGCTACACACATACAAGCACAGACACGCGACGCGTAAAATCTCTGAAATATCTGCGCACGCGCACGAACGCAAATTGGTCCTACGCCACCTCCTAACCTAACCTAACTAACTTAACCTTAAAACCGTTCGAAGGTATACAATGCTGGCAAGGGGCGTCGATAGAACATGTTATTATAACAACAACCTCGCCCCCACCTTCACCCCCACCCCCCCCTTGGAGAGACAATTATATCATAACAACAACCCCTCCTCCCCCTCCCCAAAAAAAAACCCCCCCCCCCCCCACCCCCCCCCCACCTCTCACAACCCAACAACAAGAGCATCGCAATACCCCGTAGCAGTGATAAAATACACGTAATAAATAAAAATATATTAGGTGTAGTCATGTTTCCAGAGGAGGGGGCTGGCCCCCCCCCCCCACCCCCCCCCACCCGCCCCCCCTGATGGATTATGACAACGCCGCGGGATAACGTCCGACATTGTTGTGATGTACGGCGCTAACAAAAAGATACGAATGAGTGGCGAATGGTTTTTCACTCCTTGATTGCTTATTTTCTGTTTTTCTGCTGACGGCGCTGACGCCCCCCCCCCCCCCCCCCCCCCCCACCAAAAATAAAAAATAAATAAACAAATAAATTAAAAAAAAATACATATAAATGTACAAAGAATTACAGGCTGATAATTGCAATTCCTGCTGCTCTCTGCCACAATTACAAGATCCGCCAGAAAAAAAATAAAAAAAATAAAATCATATATAAATGTACAAAGAATTACAGGCTGATAATTCATACTGCTCTCTGCACATTACCAAGACCTGCCAGTAGGAAATATCTGATTATTTGGTGTCGAGGGAAAAATACAAATTATTTTGATAATTCGGGAAAAGTAACAAAAAAAGTTATTGATAGGTAAATAGATAAATAAATGTACAAAGACTTACAAGCTGATAATTCGTGCTGCATTCTGTACATTACAAGATCGGCCAGTGGGACATAACAGATTATTTGATGTCGAGGGAAGAATACAAATTATTTTGATAATTCGGGAAAAGTTACAAAAAAGGTTAATTGATAGATAAATAGATAAATAAATGTACATAGAATTACAAGCTGATAAATCGTGAAATAACAGATTATTTGATGTCCAGGGAAAAATACAGATTATCTTGATGATTCGGAAACAAAAAGTCTATGAAGAGATATCAGTAACGAAGCTAATGTTTAAATAACCAGAAAAAAATAAAAATCATCTTCATAATTCGGAATAAATTACAAAGCGTACAAAGAACTACTAATAACGGACGTGACAATGAAATGATTACTACGAAATTACAAACGAAGTTAAAGAAGAAAGAGTCGAAAAATAATGGACGTGAGGACCACTTTCTGAAGACCATTTTGTGGAGACCACTTTGCCAAGACTACTTTGTGATGATCACTTTAAGACCACATTGATAAAAGACCATTTTCTGAAGACCACTTTACTTTGCGAAGACCACTTTGTGAAGAACATTTTGTGAAGACCACTTTGTGAAGACCACTTTGTGAAGAACATTGTAAAGAACACTTTGTGAAAACCAATTTGTGAAACCACACTGGCAAGTCAACTTTATAAAGACCACTTTGTGGAGGCCACTTTCTGAAGACCACTTTACTAAGACCACTTTGAGAAGACCACTTTACTAAGATCACTTTCTGAGGACCACTTTCTGAACACCACTTTCAGAAGGCTACTTTACTATGACCACTTTCGGAAGACCACTTTAAAAGACCACTTTGTGAAGACCACTTTATAAAAACCACTTCATGAAGACCACTTCATAAAGACCACTTCATGAAGACCACTTTGTGAAGACCACTTTACTAAGACCACTTTGTGAAGACCACTTTACTAAGACCACTTTTTGAAGACCACTTTACCACCCGGACGCAACTGAACAGGACACCCTTTGTGTTCTTGTGGCGGCGAACGGAACAAGAATCATTAATACCAATTTCGTGTCATCGCAAGTGTCTGGACGACATTCATCTAAATAAAGGTGAAAAAAAAAATATATATATATAATTTATAAAAATGATCGCAAGAATAAGAGGCGTTTCCGTATTAATCTTCTCCGCTAACGAGAGAGAGAGAGAGAGAGAGAGAGAGAGAGAGAGAGAGAGAGAGAGAGAGAGAGAGAGAGAGAGAGAGAGAAAGTTCAAAATGTCTCTAAGAAATTAGTAGTACTCTTTGTGAATTTATTGCTTAAGGAATGCAACAAGAAGTTATAATGTATTTACAGCAAATACATTATAAATTTTTAGGAAATGCAAAACAAAAACTAAACCAATAACTTTCAAAAGTTCTAAAAGCAGTTGTAATAATAATAATAATAATAATAATAATAATAATTATTAATGGAAAACCTTAAGAATTAAACATTCTTTGACAGATATATAATGATCCGTAGCATAGTATTTCTTTCTCCAATAATAATAATAATAATAATAATAATAATAATAATAATAATATAATACAGTAAATGAAATTACTTTAAGAACTAAACCTTCAGTGACATTTGCAGATGTAATTTTCTACTGCATGAAATTCCTAAAAAGCAAAGCTAAGTAGTTAGTAACACAAAACTTCCAAGATTAAAAGAGTATAATAAAATTACTCTCTCTCTCTCTCTCTCTCTCTCTCTCTCTCTCTCTCTCTCTCTCTCAAACACAAACATACACAAACACACACACACAATACATATGGTAAAAGCTTCCATATTTCTTTATAAAATATATAACTCAGAACATTCTCGGAACTTCGTAGCAAAGCTACGCATCAGTTTGAGTTAAAACCTTTAATTTGTGTGCTAAATATTACAACGTCACTGAATGCAAGCAAGCGTCAAGCACGGGCAAAATAAATAAGACCACGGCAAAAGCAAGAGAGCAAAAGACGTCTAAGAGTTACGGGACGAATTAGAACAACAAACAGAAGTCGATCAGCTTAAAAACAAAAATAAATAAAAAAGCGATAAACATGAAACATTTAAAGAGCACAAAGCAACTCCTCAATGGACCTGATCCTCAAGCAGTAAAAAAACGAGCAGAAGCAACAGAAGCGTTGGATTACAAGCACCGAAGTGGCCAATAAACTTTCGAATAAAAGGCTCCCTCTTAAATTTGACGTCGAATCTGGCTCGGTAAATTATCCCCCCTTCCCTCCCTCGTCCCCCAGCGTGTCTATTATCATAAACAATCCCCCCCCCTCCCTCTTTAAATAGAGCGCCATTAGTAGATTATGAGCGTATATCAGTGAGCCTTCAACCTCCCTTAATTCGTGTGGTCCTCCTCACCCGAAAACTAGAGGCGAGGTGAAGTCTTCATTCAACACACTGAACTTTTCACTCGTAAAGCATTCGCACTGTCACCCCCGAACGAGTTAAAAGCTTCTAAATCTCTGCTAAACACCCTCAGACTCTTCTCCTTCCTTCCTTCCTTCCTTCCTCACTCACTCCCTCCTCTCACCCCCATTAAATATTATCTCTTCCCCACTACCACACCACCACAACCGCTAGTAAAGTGTAACGCTGTATCTTTCGCTCCCTCCAGCACCCATTGATAATAGGAACCTTTCCGTTGTATATTTCAATTCTCCCGTGGAGGAGGAGGAGGAGGAGGAGGAGGAGAAAGGAGGAGGCAAAGAGAAGAAAGACCAGTGGAGAAGACACGGGGTGGAGGTTGGGAGGGATTAAAATTGTGTCCTCAAAGAATTAAGAAAAAAATATAAGAGGGAGAGAAGGAGGAGGAGGGGGTTAAGAGAGGTAGGAGGAGGGATGAGGATGCTTTATTGAATGGCAGGGGGGGGGGGGGGTTGGGGGGGGGGGGGGTTGCCGGGGGACGAGCAGCGGTGGCTAAGGTTGCTCACGATGTGTTTTATTGGGTAATAAAAGTCACAGCGATCTCGCTGCCCTTAAGTTTGGCTGCTCGCAGGTGAGAGAGATGCTCGGAAATACCCTCAGCCCCCCCTCACCCCCCCCCCCCCCAACTCTTAACTACTACTAATTCTTCTACTTCATTCCTCTGTTCTTATATTTTCATGATTTTTTTTTTTTTTTTTTTTTTTGTTTTTTTTTTTTTTTTTTTTTTTTTTGTAAATGAAGATTTCACTCAGACAAGGCTATCGTGAAACCTGAGGAGAGTAAGAGACTTAAAAACCTCAATATCTGTTGCTTTTCTTACTTTCTCCTTTGAATATTTCACTCAGATAAGACATCGCGAAGCCAAGGGAAATAATTGACTCAGAAACCCTTGATATGATACTAGCACGAACGTTTAATACTGAACAAGAAAGTTTCTAAAACGCTGACAGAAGTTCGAAAGACTAATTTCAAAGTCTTCTAAAATTTATGTTCCAGTCAGTTTCCAAAAGGACAGACAATCCAGAGGGAAATGTGAAACAAAAATATGTGAAGGTAAGAAGTCGAATAAAACTGCTAATACAAAAGTTGCCACCAGAGAGAGACAAGAGCATAAATAAATGATATAAGAAAAGAAGTGAGTAAGCATCCAGTCTTCATCAAAATTTCTTGTCAAATCCAGTCTTCATCTAATGAAATTAAGAATGCAAAAGCTCCCACCTAAAAAAAATAAAGTTAATATATGAACAAGAAAACAAGAACTTAATATATATCCACAACAAAAATTCTTCATCTAATAAAATTAAGAATTAAAAAGCTCCCAAATTAATAGAGTGGAGTGTGAATAAATATTAAATAAAAAGGAATGAATAAACAAAACATAATAAAAAAAATTTTCGTGTCAAATCCAGTCTTCACCTAATAAAATCAAGAAAGCAGAAGTTCCCACCTTAAAAAAAGTCAAGTATAAATGAATAATATAAATAACATTTCTTAAGTATAAAGAAATATAGAGAAATGAATAAACAAACATCCACAAAAGAAGAAAAATAAAAAGAAAAAATGTTAATTGTCAAATCCAGTCTTAAAATCATCTTTCCCGTCCCGTCAAAGTCGAGTCAGGCAAGAAGGAGTCAGGAGGCCCCAGCTTCCCCCCTCCCCCCAAACACCAACACCCCCGTCAGCGTACACAGAGCAGCAGCAAGTGATCGCCCTCAGTGGCATTCTCAAAATCTTACAGGTGTCTCTTTACACCCCTCCCCAAACCCTCCCCCTCCCCCCTCTCCCCGGGTCTACGACGATTATCATCACGACAGGCACCATCTGCATTCAACCGGACAGGAATGGCCCGCTAAAAGTGAGTGCTTTGACGATAAACTCCCGAACCGGGCGGAGGAGAGGGGGCGGGGGGCGGGGGGAGGGGGAGGGGGGCGACCTTCGGCGGGACCCTTTCCCGGAGGAGGATGAGGCGGCGGACGGCCACCCCGGGAGATAGAAGGAAGCCTTATGGGGAAGGGGGCCAGGGGTAAGAAGGAGGAGTAGTGGAAGAAGGTTAAAGGAATTATTCCCTGATATTTCAAGTCCTGAATCGGGCGGGTCCTTATTACTCGCGGTATTTAAACCCACACTCCCCCTCACCCCTCCCACCCCCTCCCCCGGGGGCTATTCAAGCTCATATCTCCCCGGAAGGGAGTATCTTAAAAATCAATAAACAATGTCCTTTTTTTTTTTAGAAGAAGAATTCAAAGTGAATCATTAGGGGAAAACCCTTTAAAAAAAAAGAAGAAAAAAAAAACAATCCTGGACAAATATGAACGAAGGGGGGAAGGGGGGGTTGTACTGGGAGAGAATGCAACACCTACCTAACCCGCACACAGACACAGGACACATACACATACACACACACACACGCTCCGTTCTGGGACCCCAAACCTGGTTCGCTCATAGTTTAAGTGGGTCATTCAAGGTCGTAAAGACGCTCGTTGGAGTTACTTGATGGTCTCTTTTACAACTGGCTGGGGCGAGAGGGAGGCGGCTGGCACAGCTTGGAGGAATTTTAGCAGATAGTAGTAATAGTAGTAGTGGTGGTGGTGGTGGTGTTCATTGAGGAGAAAGTGGTTTTATGAATGAACTTTTGCCGAGGAAGTGAGAGGGAGGAGAGATGAGTATAGAGGGGGTCTGAGGAAAAGGTAGTAAGATTCGTAGTAGTAGGTTATAGTATCGTACCACAGAGGGGGTTAAGGGGGGGGGGGGGGGGCCAGAGTGAGTCGGGGCTTAAAGTTATGTGGGAAAATTGGAAATGTTGTGGGAAGGGGAGGGGGTGGATGATGGTAGGGCATAGTGGCACATTCGTAGTAAAGTGGAAGTAGTAACTTAGAGAAGAAGAAGAAAAAGCAGAAGCAACGAGAGAGAGAGAGAGAGAGAAGAGGTTGAAGTCAAAATCATTACTCGGATATTTTGGAAATTATTGTCCTCCTTGTGAGGGAGGAAAGAAAAGGGAATAGATATTATTCTTGAATATGACAAAACAATTGTGTAACAGGATAAAAGTGCTGACGTTACAGAATGTATGAAAAAATAATGATACAGAGTGAATGGAGAGAGAGAGAGAGAGAGAGAGAGAGAGAGAGAGAGAGAGAGAGATGATAGAGAGAGGACGAGAGAGAAGAGAAGGAAGAGAGAGAGAGAGAGAGAGAGAAATCTATCAGAAGACATGACAATTTATGACTTATGCACAAAAAGAATAAATGAAAGATATGCTTGGTTTGGTAGTCTAAGGACGAAAATGACAATAATTCAAATATTACAAATATTATGTATGTAAGAAACCGATAATAAAATGGAAAGTCAAGTAAAAAAATAAAAGATATGTATAGTATTTAAGAATTAATTGGAGTTGCAACTTTGATAAGAAAGATGATGAGAAAATTATATACGAGAGAAATACGACATTTTGAAAATACTTTTGCAAAGGATCGTTACATCAACTGAATTACGAAATACTGCGAAAAATGGTAGAACGAAAGAGTTGATAAATACATTAACTATTAAGAAATAATGTAAGAGAATGAGTTAGACTCTAGAACAGATAAGGATACGGTTGCAAATATGGAGAAATGACTCGAGATAAGGTGCTGACAGTAATAATTGTGTAAAACTGATAAAAATATGATTAAATTACTCAGTGTGATAAACCCATATCTACGTGTATTATATATATATATATATATATATATATATATATATATATATGTATATATATATATATATATATATATATACACACACATATACACACACTATACACATATATATATATCATATATATATATATATATATATATATATATATATTGTATATTATATTTATATATATATAATATTTTGGAACTGAAACCTTAAATCTATACAATATAAAATCATGTCCCTATAGAAAACATTCATATAAATAATCCTGCAATAAAAGCACAGCTCTTAACAGGTGTCCGGAAGAGAGAGAGAGAGAGAGAGAGAGAGAGAGAGAGAGAGAGAGAGAGAGAGAGAGATTGTCTCACTGATAAAGTTGTTGGGTAACGAGCTGAGATAATGACAAACTTATGACGTGAGAGATAGTCTTACAAAACGATAAGGACACAGACTGACTAACAAGAGAGAGAGAGAGAGAGAGAGAGAGAGAGAGAGATGCGGTCAATTCGTACCAAGAAAATATGCACAGAATGATAAGAATGTCACAAAATATACTACATGGAGATACAATTAACTGATAAGAGACGGCCAGATCATAAACTGGCGCTAAGGCAGATCACAGATATGACAAACAGATGAGAGAGAGAGAGAGAGAGAGAGAGAGAGAGAGAGAGAGAGAGAGAGAGAGAGAGGTTGGGAGGAGGGAGGGAGAGAGGGGAGCACCTTAC
Source organism: Macrobrachium nipponense (assembly GCF_015104395.2). Lineage (NCBI taxonomy): Eukaryota > Metazoa > Arthropoda > Malacostraca > Decapoda > Palaemonidae > Macrobrachium > Macrobrachium nipponense. The sequence goes on along the minus strand of NC_087203.1, from coordinate 113,447,938 downwards.
TGAGCCTTTCATTGGCGGCCATTTTGGGTAGTTTATGGGAGCCGAGAGAGGCAATATTACGGTGAGCGTGTGTGTGAGTGTGTGTGTGCGTGTGTGCGTTCGTGAGGCAGACGACGACTGGTCCCGAGATCAGGGGGCCCCGCCCCCCTTCCCATATCCCCCCTTCCTTCTACCTCAATTCACGCGGCATATGCTTTAAATGTACGTTTACCTCTGCTAAGAGATTTTTTATTTCTTGGATACTGGGGCAACACTATCGTGACCACCGTCAGGGTGATGGGTGAGGGAGGGAAAAGGGGGAAGGTAAGAGGGGAGGGAGGGGATGGGGGAGGCGACCGGAACAAGTGGGCCAACAATCACCAAAGGCAGTCGGGTCAAGTTATGAGCATCAGGCCCAATATCTTGGGGTAAACGTCGGGAGTTGGTGTGGCGTCTCGCCACATCGTATAACTTTCCCCCGGCGGGATCCTTTTGCCCCTATACCTCTTCTTACCCTCCCCCTAACCCCCACCTTACAATGACACTATCCCCCCTCCCCTCCCCTCTCTCTCTCTCTCGGTCCGACGTCCCGCCACCCAGCAGGAGCAGGTATGATACGGGGAGGGATACTTTATTTTATCGTAAATTGCAAAGGTGTTGATTGGAGTGGTGGTGGTGGTGGTGGTGGCGATGATATTTATGAAGTGACTGCAAAGTTATGAACCTCAGGAGAACCTGAATTACCATTGTTAAGGCGGGCGATTCGTTTATCAGAGTATAAATGACAAATGAATTTGCCAGCCGGTGGGGGTTGGGGGTTGAGTGGGAGAAGGGGGGGAGGGGTGGTCTTCAAAACACCGTGAGGGACAAATTTCTCCGCAGCGATTCTCTTTGCTTTTGGTTTGAGGTCGTTTTTAATGGTTTATGAGGGGCAGGAGAGAGAGAGAGAGAGAGAGAGAGAGAGAGAGAGAGAGAGAGAGAATGGGGGCTGGGGGGGGAGAGAGAGAGAGGAGAGAGAGAGAGAATGGGGCTGGGGTGGGGAAGGGGAAGGTGATTCAATGAACGGTAAGGGAATCCCCTTTGACCCTGACCTAGTTTTTGCTGTTGTACTACTCTTGACGCACATTGTAAGGTCGAGATTACATTTTCTATATATTTAGAGCGCTATGATTTATAATATATATTATATATTATATAAATATATATCTATATATATATATATAAAAATCTGAGATGTACAGGTACTCAAGAGCAAGAACAGAGGAATATATCAATTTTATACACATTTAATAATTCTATGAGACTAAAATGACTTACTAAAAAGCAATATATACTGAAATTATTCATTCAATTATTTTACGAGACTAAAATGACCTTAATTAGAACAACCCCCTTTGCCAACCTCCATCAAGACAGGTAAATGCCGTCCTATACACACACAAAGTAAGTTGCAGCAATAACAGCACATAGCAGCAACGGAAACAGCAACAGCAACACCTGTGGACCAAAACCAGGAGGAGGAGGAGAGGAGGAGGAGGAGGAGGAGGAGGAGGAGGAGGAGGATAATCATTACAATCTTGGCAGCTTCGAGGGCCCTTTCTAACAAATAGTCTCTGAAGAATTGACACATATACAACCCTCTTGAGAGTTGTTTATGGGCAGCTCCGATAGATATATGTTATCTAACTGCACAAAAGTCTTCGATTACATTCCACAGTCAGTTCCTCCTATACCAGAAGCATCTCTAATCATATTTCATATGGGAAAGAGACACCGGTGGGGAGGGGGGGGGGGGGGGAATCGCCTGACAACGGGCATCTCAAGGATTCTATTCATTTTATATTCATGATTAATGAGACGAAGAGACACCTGGTCAAATCTCGCGATGATTACGGGCTGCTCGGATGAAGATGTTAACCCCTTTTCACGACCTTGATTAAAACAAACATTGGTGGCGAATGCAAAACGCGAGGACTTGGTCGTTATTACTGAGAATACTATCAAGTAAAAAGTTTTTCTACATTCAATTTTCGTATTTAGCCCTCTGGACCTGACTACTGTAACCACGTAAGGTCTCTAGTTGAAATTTATGTTATATAAGCTGTGCACTAACTGTTATAACTCTCAATGCATTTTTTCTCACCAATATCATTACTGTTATTATCAGTATTATGATTATTATCTTTTATGCTACATCAGCTATTGTGTGGATAAGTGCCGATTATTAATTTTTTTTATCATGTTGTCTCATGTATCTAGATTGTGTATGTTATTGTCTGTTTTGTGTATATTCCATGTAATGGCCCTGAGCTGAATTAAGGATATTATTATTATTATCATCATTATTACTATTACTAATAGATCGCACAGTAAACTTCTAAATATTTGGAAGACGTTAGGTTAAACCTGCATCTCTCCTGAATTCAACATGTGTAGAAAAAATAATCTCCGAATATATTTCACTAATATCAACAAACTCTTCAAGTTACGTATCCAGAGAGAGTATTTCACTAACATCAACAAACTCTAAAAAGTTACGTATCCAGAGAGAGTATTAAAAAACAGCAAAGAAGGCCTAATACGCGAATGGAGGATATACAACAAATGACAAGGAAAATTCACGTAAGTTGTTTCAATCAATCTCTATATTCTATTGCCGCGTAATCACTCCGCGATTTGTCTTGAGAAAAAAAGTTCTCTTTGTATTATACTGACCGAAATTAGCATGAATTTTGGCTATTTCTGAGTTTTCGTATATGTAAAAAAATACAAAAGTCGTGGTGGAATAGAACAGTGCTTCCAAAATCCCCAATAGCAGTATGAAACTCATCACTAAATATGTATGGAAAAGGTTAAGTATATCTAAAGTTTTACCAGAACACTGAGCTGATTAACAGCTCTCCCAGGGCTGGCCCGAAGATTTAGATATTTCTTACGCGGCTAGGAACCAATTGGTTACTTAGCAACGTGACCTATAGTACAGCTTATTGTGGGCTCCGAAGCACATCGAGAAGTGAATTTCTATCACCAGAAAAAAATTCCTCTGATTCCTTGTTGGCATAGCGGGGAATCAAACCCGGACCCTGAGATAGATAGCTAGTCGAGCACGTAACAGACTCATCCAACGAGGAACTAATATGTATGGGTAAAAGCCCGCTGTTAACCATACAAGGAACATTCAGCATATGCCCGAATATATGAAAAATTATAACAATACAAATAGTAATAAATAATATTAATAAATTAGCAAACACTTCTTTAAATACCAATAGAATATTCAACAGTGCTTTAAAAACTAACAGAATATTCAATTGTTCCTTAAATACTTACAGAATATTCAAACTAGCCACACTTTTAATATCCCAGCACAAATTGTCCTCTATGCCGAAACATTACTTAACTCGCTCACTGGACCTACAACTATGAAAACACATTCATACCGATAGATGTATATTTCAAAATGCAAATATCTTAGGCCCACATATCAATTGAATAAATAAATTTATATCAACGCACTGGCCGACCTTTGCGTAGGAAATACAAACAGCCGTTTATTATCACAAGCGTCAATCATCGTTGGAAAATGGGAAAGTATTAAGAACTAGATTTTGAAGTCCTTCACAATGTCTAGACATCACTGAAGAGACGGAAGAAAATAGTTTTGCATCTAAAATTAAGCTAATGATATGAAATCTCTCACTGCGATGTCTATATAACCGAAGCGACGGAGGAAAATAGTTATTATTTATGATGGTATAACCTAGGCAATTATGAATTTCCATTTCCAGTACTCAAGATGGAGGAGTAACTTATTATTAATTATATAAAATATATATATGTATATATATATATATATATATATATATATATATATGTGTGTGTGTGTGTGTGTGTGTGTGTGTGTGTGTGTGTGTGTGTGTGTGTATGTATATATATTAACAATTAGGCGGCCGTACTGTTGAATAATCGGACTTGAAGGTAAGTTCGTAACGAAATATAAACTATATAAAACAAAAAATATCTTCAGGTTATTCAAAGGTTTATACACAAAATAATAAGCTTGGCCAAACGGCAATGAATCCAGAAAAAACTGGATTCTGGATAAACTGAATTCAAGAAAAACAAAAGATATATCGAATGAAAACTCATATCATAGAAATGAATAATTACTATAAATAACCGATAGCTTGAAATGGAATACATGAACTAGAAATAACAAGAGACAAAATAACTGTTCTTGCCGTAAAAATCACGCGGTAATGCATAATTTCGACGGGTCGGGCACCTACTGGCGAGCCTATTCAAGTGGGCCCGTGGGTAGGCCCGGCCTCTACGCCGAAAAATACGGAGGTTCGTCGGTATAGCCGCTTTGCGCGCACAATAAAACGAACGATGCCCTATATAAATTCCATAGCTTGCTTGCCTAATAATTAAGAAAATGAAAACAAGATTAAATAAGGACAGTATATTTAATTATAATTAAGGTCTTCTTTTTGCAACTCTTTCAAAATTGATCACCATTTTTTTTTTCTGAGGGGAAGCCTGAATTTAAGGCAATGACTCTTGTAGGCTTGTTCCATATGAATAGGCTTCATCATCTAAATAATAATAATAATAATAATAATAATAATAATAATAATAATAATAATAATAATAATAATAACAACAACAACAACAATATACATATGTCGAATAGGGTTCATCTAATTAATAATAAGAATAATAATAATAATAATAATAATAATAATAATAATAATATGCATGTCTGTCTTTATAGCGTATTTTCAAAATTATTGTTGAAGCATGCAATAAAACTTCAAAGAAGTACCGCCGATGAGTGGAAATTTCTGGTTTACAATTGGGATTAAAACTGATTATTGGCTCAGTTTTGTTTATAGGACCATTTGTATGACACTGAGAGAGAGAGAGAGAGAGAGAGAGACTGATTTACGGTTACTAAAATTGGGGTCACTGACGCTACCAACATTGTATAAGAACCAAAAAAATTAAAAGGGGTTTCGTGCAAGAAATACATATTTATACATATATATATATATATATATATATTATATATATATATATATATATATATATATATATATATATATATTATAATAAAAAAAAAATAATAGAGAGAGAGAGAGATGACGAGAGAGAGAGAGAGAGAGAGAGAGATTAGATCCTTGGAATTTAAGATAAATCCACCACCTCATACGACTCTGAGGTCACACTAGTAAAAAAAAAAAAAAAAAAAAAAGAAAAAAGAAAAGAACAATATACTTATCTAGTCACATAAAAACATAAAACACTCTTCTCTTAATACTACGTTTATTGCAGGTCAAACCGAACGGAGCGCTGGGGTCCCCAAATTCAGTGACCACCACATCCGGCGCAATGTCGTGTCACGAAGAAAAGGTCACGAAGAAAGGTCACGAACAAGGTCAAGAACCAACTCTCGTTCCCACCCTCGTGTGTGTTAACTGCGAGTTATTTATGGAGAGAAACAAGTATCAGTACAATCCAAAAGGTAATGATCATGAACTGACGTTTTTATAAATAGATTTCTAATTTGTAAACACTGATGACTGTTCTTGAATCTTCTTTATATATGATGACGTAAACACTGATGACTGTCCTTGAATTATTTATTTTTTATGTACTGTATATATATGTACATATATTATCATATATAATATATATCTATATATCTCTATATTAGATATATATATATAATATATATATAGATACATTTGGTGACGTAACAGTAATCAGTAAATACATTCATAAGAATGACGAATGCAATCTTTCTAATTTTCCCTCTGTATATGTATATGTGTATATATACGTATGATATAGTACATTACAAGTTATTCAGATATATATTAAATTTAGATACATACCAATTTATTTATTATATATATATAATCTTATATTAATCACGGGCAACAGATTTTTCTGACGTAATCTAGGTTAAAATCCACATACATATGTGGTGTTCCTTATCGTAAGGAGATATATATATATATATATATATATATATAATATATATATATATATATATATATATATATATATATATATATATATATATATTATGGGAGTGAGAGCATATGCATATATATGCTTATACATGCGCGCACAAATTTGAACACTTTATAGAATGTGACACAGTATAATAATCTTAAACGATAATGATGTAGTAAATAAAGCCGAAATTACAATTTATCATATTCAATTATCATTCTATCCAGAGGGAGATTAAAAGGATGCCAAGATAAAAATAAAAATAAAATAGCTAAGCCCGGTTATATCTAAGTCTTAAAAATCATCATATTGTACAAAATATTGTTAAATGGATGAAAATTTTAAGAATTGCTAAAAATTTACTTTTAAATTATATAAAACAATGCGTACAAATGTCGTTAAAAACCACAAATATATCTTTAAAAAAAGTGTAAATCAAAATAAACACTTTAGTAAATTTAATTTAATCACAAAGAAACTTGGCAAATCATTATAATTGAATAAAAACCAATGACAATTTTATCTTCTACAAAATTTAGTACTTAAATTTAAATAAGTCGCAATAGCATACTGAACATTATTTTGAGAGAGAGAGAGAGAGAGAGAGAGAGAGAGAGAGAGAGAGAGAGAGAGAGAGAGAGAGAGACTCCTCTTCTTCATTGTGATTACCACTAACAAGAGACTCCTCTTCTTCATTGTGATTACCACTAACAACTTCAAGTGATATTAATTTCCGTATTATTATTAATATTCATAACTACGATGTCGGGCGTTTCCCGAATTTTAATATTTTACTGGTGCATAATTCCCATTTTACATGATGTTTCAATCAATTCATAGAGATAATTGCCTCATACGAATGTACGTAATTCAATATAAAAAAATCATAAAAGATACATTTAGGGACAGTTTCCTTAAAATAAAATAAAATCTAAAAATAATTCTGCCTCTTATACAAGAGCGTTGTGTATTTGGAGTATTATCAAAACGCAAAATTAACATTTTCCGATTTCACAGAAGGTTGGAATTCAACACAATTTCAAATGTTTGAAATCTATATAAATAGATTCAATGTCTCCTGAAAACATAAAATACTTGGAATCTGTAGAAATAGATCCATATCTTCTGAGAATAATGTGAAAACCACATTTAGCGTCATGAAACACTCCACACTTCATTTCAAATATTTAAAATCTATGTAAATATAGATTCAATGTCTCCTGAAAACATCAAATACTTGGAATCTATATAAATAGAATCAAAATCTCCCGAGATCAAAGTGAAAACACTACATTTAGCGTCATAAAACACTCAACACTTAATTTCAAATGTTTGAAATCTATATAAATAGATTCGATATCTCCTGAAAATATCAGATACTTGGAATCTATATAAATAGATCCATATCTTCTCGGAACTATTATTATTTTCCAGAGGCGCATATAAATAGTTACCCTTTGCCATACTTTTCATTCTATATAATCCCAGGATTGTGTTAACGACGCCTGGTATTAATAATAACAAACAGTCGATTCCTACTTTTCATTTTTCTCTATTTTCCAAAAAAAAACTTTGAACTCGCATTAAAATAGTGGGCCGTTTTAGAGCCTAGTTAAAATGTGTAACTCATCAGTAGTGTGGATAAGAATCTGCTAAAAATTATGCTCTTAATAATATAATCCAGTCTTGAATTTTGAATAAGATATTTGTTTATCTACATCTGATAATAAAATTTGTACTCATTAGAAGTATGGTTAAGAATCTGTTACATTTTATGCTCTTAATATTATAATCCAGTCTTGAATTTTGAATACGATATTTATTTATCTACATCTGATATTAAAATTTGTACTCATCAGTTGTGTGGTTAAGAATCTGCTAAATTCTATGCTCTTAATATTATAATCCAGTTCTTGAATTTTGAATACGATATTTATTTATCTACATCTGATATTAATAATTGTATTCATTAGAAGTATGGTCAAGAATCTGCTACATTTTATGCTCTTAATATCATAAGTCAGTTCTTGAATTTTGAATACGATATTTATCTACATCTGATATTAAAATGTGTAACTCATCAGTAGTGTGGTTAAGAATCTGCTAAAATTTATGCTCTTAATATTATAATCCAGTCTTGAATTTTGAATACGACATTTATCAATACCTTTGATATTCAGATACGAAATGACGCTGTAGTCAACAGGTTTTCAAAATTCTACCCGGGATACCCTTACTACAGGAACATTTTCGAAATGAATACAGTACCAAAGTCTTCAAAGTTCTGTCCTATCTCATAAAATGACTTTGGTATGAAATACTGTTACAAGAAACTGTAATGGGAAGGTGAAATTGTAGCGTGAGGTGTTAGCGCTAACGATAATCGCGGACATGTTAAAAAAAAAATCTAAACTGTTTCAATCGTTAAAATATTCAAAGACCATCAATTCGGATATTTATATAAAAATATATTCTACTGAGTCGTATCAATCATAAAGATATCTTACGATTATCATTTCGGATATTCTTATATAAAAAAATATTCTACTGAACCGTTTCAATCGTTAAAATATTCAAAGATCATCAGTTCGGATATTCTTATTGAAATAAATATTCTACTGAGCCGTCCAAACCATAAAAAATAGCCAACACTGGTGAGCAAATATGACTGATAAAATATTATAGATCAGAACTCGAGAAAAATAAATACTACAACATACCACAGCTCGAATTCAATGCACCTCGTGAACTTTAAAAAAATTGTTTAGTTCATTACACCTTTATTAATAATACTGTGAACTGGCCACTATCTTATGAAAAAAAACACTGAAAATATGCAAAATCTAGAATAGATAGCATTACGAATTAACCAGAACTCTTAAAATAATTACGAGAGCAATATGGAGTCTAAATACAGATATAATAGGGGCCTTTACGTAAACAAAACATGCCATCAAAAGCATATTATATGAATAATGATGTAGATAATAGTCTCCAAGGGAGTTATCTGTCTTACCGTCAAAATGAACTAGCAAAAAGCACGATTCAGTTCCCAAACTGAAAAATTAGTAATATTATATGCAAATTACTTTTTTCGACTTAGTGTCTTATGACATTCCAGAGTATCAGTAGAGTTTTTGTACAGCTAGGATATATATATATATATATATTATATATATATATATATATATATATATATATATATATATATATATATATTGTTTGATCTTGAATCACAAAAAAATTAGAAACGTGATGATTATACGAACAAATTTACAGCCAAGAATTTTGTTCATATATATATATATATATATATATATATATATATATATATATATATATATATACATATATATATATATATAAATATATATATATATAGTATATATGTATATATATATATGTATATATATTATACATAGTTTGTTTAAAAATACTTAGAGTCGACACCATGTTCTAAACCAAACGAAGGTTTTAAATTTAAAAATATTTTTTTTTATTGTGAAAAATGTATGTTTCTTCAACCTTTGTTTACAGAGCTACAATTGCCTTTGAAGATTTCGACTTTTAAATACACCAAAGCAATGCTGGACTATGACAAACAAAAAGCAAAGCAATACACAATCGAACTATTCAAAGACCTTCGTACCTTTGTAAACAACGGCTGAAGAAGAACATACATTATTCACAAGAGAAAAAAATGTAGAACCTTAAGTCTGATGTACAACAATGTGGCGACTCAAAGTTTTGTATCAACAAACGAAAGCAAATAAACAATGGAAAATTCTTTTAAAAAGTTACTCCGGTCTTGAGATTGGTTGAATAATACGAGCAAAAGAAATTTATAATACACATTTACACAATTATAAAAGAGATAGGCTCAGTATTGTTCGAGAGAGAGAGAGGAGAGAGAGAGAGAGAGAGAGAGAGAGAGAGAGAGAGAGAGAGAATTGGCATCCATAACATTAATATATGATGAAACTCATATACTTCAGGTATATTAAAATTGTGTGCCTTCTGAAAGGTTTTCCCACCGAACTAATCGTATTTTGGAAAAAAACACTATAGCAACGATAATTGTAGCAATAATATCTATAAGTGACTATTTAGCAATAAAAGAGGTGGCTTAGATTAACAATGAATTCGTAAGAAGAATTTGTAATTTAGAAGTAACAGCAACTGTAATCATATTATTATTATTATTATTATTATTATTATTATTATTATTATTATTATTATTATTATTATTATTATTATGACGGCATTCGGGCCTACCAGTAGAAAGGTTCTTTTATATTTATTCAACATTAATATTCTGCCCACAATCAGGGTCAGCCTTCCATGCAATTATATATCTATAATATAATGTAATATAATATACTAATATAATATAATATATAATATAATATAATATAATATAATATATATATATATATATACATATATATATATATACTATATATATATATATATATATATATATATATATATATATATATATATATTGAAATTCAGCAAGAAAAATATAAGGCAAAAGTAAGCAACTTATATCCCCAGGAAGAACGCTTAAAAAAATAAGCACGTATTCGGATGCATCGCAAAATATCAACACTTATCACATTCATGTCAGGCCGCAAGTCCAGCTCATTCTGTCATTGAAATAAAATCCAAACAATTATTTTATAAGATAAAACAAGCACCATTTCAATAGGACTATTTATCCCTACATTATATGAAAAAGTAATTTCCAAGATTATAGCTGTCACAGTTGTTCACGTAGCGACACATCACGATATAAAATCTGACACGTTATCCATATTTTCATTCAATAATAAAACAATGTTGTTAACGTCAACGGCAGAGCAGCAAGCCCGTCCAGCAGTTCGGCCACGGCGCATTTTAGCATAGCCCGCTCGGCGTTGCCGAAATTCAATAGCATGGCTGGCTTCATCGCTTACGTTGTACATTTGTTTACATAATTTGCAATAAAAAGCAACTTTCAATGCACACTCGATGTTGTTATCGGCAAAAAAGTAAATAAATGAATAAATAAATAAATAAATTAAATAAATAAATAAATAAATAAATAAATAAAAGAACAATTTCCAACGAAACGGAATCACACAATCATTTTCACGTGATCGGAAATATCAAAATACAATGATAAATAACCACAATTGATTAACAGGAACTCTACCCGTACAATATCTACGATCGTATCTCAAGGGCTAAGTACACAAAACCATCACCATAAACATCGGTCTTATTTATCTATTTATTTTTTCCTAATTAGCAATTCAAAACAAAGGTTTTACGATGGATGCTCACGATATCGTTCGGATGTTCTGGGGGTCTATGATGTTTAACGTTTTATCCGGTTCTCTCTCAAATATACGAGACAAAGTGATTCTTTTCAGACTATGTAAACATCAGCGAGAATTTAAAATGATTATGAAATTTAGATATAGTAATGAGAGAACATCTACAGTTAAACAGCTAAGCAAAAAAACTGGAGAACACTGCAGATTCTCTAAGCATCTACGACTTTCCAAAATTGGTGACAAAACAGGAAATTTAGTAATAATTATGGCATACAAGAAGAAACATGAATGATAGAATATCTATAGCACAAAACAGTTAGGGAAAAAACGGAAAATATTACTCTTTTCAGACTCTTAAACATCTGCGAGTTTGTCAAATAAGTGTCAGAAGGGAATATTACCAGTAACTGTGGAATATACGGGGAAAATATTAATGAGATAATATTTAGGTAAGAAACCGGGCAACAATACTTTTTTCTCTCTACCAACATCTGCGAGTATGTCAAATGTTTCAAGGAAGGGAAATTAGCAATAATTGTGAAATACAGAGAGAGCTATTAATGAGAATATCTACAGTAGAACAGTACACTGTAAATCTAGAAACCGTAGAAGACTCTTTTGCACTCTATAAACATCTACGAGTTTGTTAAGTAAGTGTCACAACATGGAAATTAGCAATATTTATGAAATATGCGGAGAAATATTAATGAGAATTTACCTACAGTTGAACACAGTTAAGCAAGAATACTTTTTTT
>NC_087203.1:113420859-113430859 GCF_015104395.2 Macrobrachium nipponense | reverse complement strand
CCATCATGGAGGATCAGCAGGCGGAGGGAGCATCTAAAAATCATGATTTTCCTAAGGAGAAGAACCGAGAGACGAGAGCGAGTCAGCCATCACATCAGCTGTATAAGCAGCAGCATCAGCAGCAGTAGTAGTAAACATGAGAAGAGAGAGTAAACAGCAATGGCGGAACCTCATGTCTCGCGCCATCGTATCGTAGCAGCAGCAGCAGCGTCGTCTTGTTCCTTACAAAATCCGGTGACAGGATTTCGGGAGAAAGCCGCTTGCAAATCCCTCGGTAATCCCCGTAGAAGAACCCGGATCTACCTAAGTGTTTTTATCTATTTATTTACTTATTTATTTTCGTAGCTGAAATTTATCACCAGACAGCAAAATATTGGTCAAACGATCAGACAAGACAGCAACGATCGTTTCCGACCGGACCTGATCCCGACATCAAATGCGGCGCTGTTTGTATACGTGAATTCCGTAGGCACGGAAACAAGATCGTATATTCCCAACCCCTACGCCTCCCCCCTCCCCCACCCACCCCCATTGCACAGGTGTACGTAGATTGTAGTAACAAACTACTTCCTCGTCAGGAAGTTCAATCCTGAAGGAAGTTTATAACCTTACGAAGTCTTCACGACCACACCGGGGGACAACTATAAGACCTATAACATCAATATCCCACAACGACCCCCCGTCATAGAATTCCGGTCGCTTTGTGTCGCTCTGTCGTCACGAAAGCGACCCAACACCCGAAATTGCATCATTGGCCAATCCTTCCAGCGAAGGAACAACTTCCAAAATAAAACGAATAAATTAAGCAGGAGACTTAGAACGAGAAACTTTGTTTCGCTAAGCGATGCGCTACCATATACGTATATACGGGCCGCCCCATTCCCTATATCCAGTGGTGGCGTATCCTCTCTCTCTCTCTCTCTCCTCTCTCTCTCTCTCTCTCTCTCTCTCTCTCTCTCTCTCTCTCTCTCTCTCTCTTTTCCCCTCCTGTTCCATTACTTCCCCCCCTCTCGGAACGAGGTCCTCCAGAAGCAATAACCCCTCCGAAATGGACCTCAGGGATTTTGGAAAACCCTTCTTTCCTTCCCCTCCCTCGGAGCCCCGACTTCGAACGGAATCCGTAAACAGAGTCTTGCATCGCAACACCACCCAATTCCTCAATTACATTATTACATGGAGCAATTAGCGATATTCGTCAACGACTGAAGTAATTCAAAATTATCTTCAAGAGATGTTTATAGAAAATCTGACGGGTCTTAGAGTAGCCTACTTCAAAAATACAATCAGTAACTAATAACGCTGGCCATTTCTATACAAGTAACAGTCCTAAATCCGCTACCAATTACTTACAGATTAGCGATATTCGTCAACGACTGAAGTAATTCAAAGTTATCTTCAAGAGATGTTTATAGAAAATATGACGGGTCTTACAGTAGCTTACTTGAGAAATACAGTAACGAATACCGCTGGACATTTCTCTATACAAGTAACAGTCCTAAATCCGCTACCAATTATTACATCGAGCAATTAGCGATATTCGTCAATGACTAAAGTAATTCAAAATTATCTTCAGAGATATTTATAGAAAATATGATGGGTCTTACAGTAGCTTACTTGAGAAATACAGTAACGAATACCGCTGGACATTTCTCTACAAGTAACACTCCTAAATCCCTAAATCCGCTACCAATTACTTACAGATCTCTTAAGATATATTTTGACTGTACTATGTGTACGTGTTATGAACTTCTCACTAACAAGATAATATTGACATGGCGAAGACGAGGAGGAGGAGGAGGAGGAGAAGTATTTACTGATAGGAAATTTGGTATCGGATTCTCTCTCTCTCTCTCTCTCTCTCTCTCTCTCTCTGTATATATATATATATATATATATATATATATATATATATATATATATATATATATTACATGAAAAAACATAGAACCCTAAAGATTTAAAACATAGAAGGCTTCGGTGTCTAGTTATTATAATATTAATTGAGTTTACGCATGCGAAGCAAAGAATTGATAATTTTTAATCAAATAAGGGGCCAAACTAAGTATATAAAGGTATTGTCGGTTTGAACGCCATTAAATGAACAGCTTTGAAATATCCTAATGGCAGATAGATTCAACATAACTCAGGCAACAGAATAGAGTAGTCCGACTTTTTTTTAACGACCTCTGGATTTTCTATATTCTATATTTTTTACCTCAAGGCGAAAGATATTATAATGAAAATATAAAAATAACCTAGAACCGCTGCGTACTCCTGTAGTATTTACTTATTGATTTGGAATATTTTGTGCTTAGCAAACCGTAGAGATTTTCCTTTGAATACTTTATAACTTTAGGCTTTAAATAGAAGTAATAATATTTTATAAATAATTTCATGAACTGGCAAAGGAGAAAAGGAGAGGTGTTCGCCATTGGACGCCGGTCTTTCCTCTTAACATTCTCCAAGAGATGCGGTGGAAAGACCACAATGACGTTAATATATGCGGTACATAGGCCGTAAAAAGAAAAGGGGCATAGAAAGAGAGAGAGAGAGAGAGAGAGAGAGAGAGAGAGAGAGAGAGAGGCAAGCAAGGGGAAAGAAAAGGAAAGAAGGGAGTGTGAGAACATCGTAGAGAGAGATAAAGGAACATGCGTCTATAATGGGCGAGAAACTATTTATATATTTTTTTATTTCCTTTTTTTTTTACTCCTGATTCTCGTACTTTCTTCCTTTCCGATAACTAAAACACACATAAAAACACACACACACACACACAATGTCGATGACTGCTAGCCTGACACACCATCGTCGCATCTGTCGGCGCCAACCGAAGATAGATGCAGCACAGCATCCTCTCTCTCTCTCTCTCTCTCTCTCTCTCTCTCTCTCTCTCTCTCTCTGTCCAGAGGTCATTAACGTGGCAGGAACTAATGAGGTATACATGATATGTAACACCCAGAAAGCTGCTGCCATACGCCAGCCGTCCACTGTACCCCATGAAATTTCTCTCCCTCCCTCCTTCCCTCCCTTTCTCTCTCGCTCTCTCTGTCTCTCATTCAACCACTCGTCCTCGATGCATTGACAGGGAGGGATGCCCGTCATCCGCCGTCATTCGCACTGTCATACCCATCCGAAATAAATGAGTGGGTCGTTGTAAGAGAGGGGGCGCGGGGGGAGGCGGGCATTTTAATTCCACCGCGAAAGGCATTCCTGTAACCGCAGAAGGTTAATCAACACAGCTGGCTCTTGTTTAAAACACTGGTGGGGCGTCTCTTACCTTGGTTGAAATGTGCCCCCGACGGAGGAAGAGTCTCTCACTACGGTCACAGCACACGAGGCTGATGATGATGAGGAGGAGGAGGAGACGAACGACACAAGTGCCAAAGGAGGAAGGAGGAGGATGAGGAGGCCGCCGCCGCCGCCGCCGCGTGGCACCACTCTTGGCGACAGAGCGAAGTTCCTGCGACTTATGTCCGTGTTGTTGGTGCTGGAGCCGCTGTTGCTGCTTCTGCTTCTACTGCTGCTGCTGCCGCTTCTGCTGCTGCCGACTTCCCTCGGCGCCGCGTCTGTCGTGACGAAGACGTGAAGAAGAAGTGCGAGGAGGAAGAAGGAGTAGAAGAAGAAGAGGAGCCTCTTAAGAAGATAAACACGAGCTGCTGCTGCTGCTGCTGCTGCTGGCGCCGCTAGTACCACTAAACTAGTGCTGGTGGTGTGGTCGTCCTGGTCGTCTGTGCGTCTTCTCCTGTGCCATCCCCCATCAGCGACACTCCAAGTGCAGTGCCACACACATTGCCTTGACGTGTTGCTAGCAATGACCAAGTTGCGGGCCCTGTTAAACGTTTATTGTGTTGGCTCGTGTCTGGCCGGGCGGGTGGTGAGCCAGGTAGGGTCACGTGACGTAGCGGCAGCCAATCACCGCCCGACTTCGCCGAGCTCGGCGCCTCAGAGCAGCCCAAGACCTGCAACGTGCACTACACCGGACCGCCCACGCCGACGACGACCTGCCGAAGTGTGTGTGTGTGTGTGTGTGTGTGCACCGTGCGTGCACCAACGCTTGTCCTAAACAGCCACTGGAGTGCACACAGACACGCACAAACAAACACCTTATTTTTTTTTTTCTTATCTCATTCACAATCGTCGTCAACAAGAATTCGGTTCGTAAGAAACGGCCGCGCGAAGGAGTTTGCGCGCTCTCATCCGTCCCACTTTGACGATCTCCGGCTACCAGGTGCCCTCTGTGTGTGTCTCTCTCTCTATTGGGGGGGTTGGGGGAGGGAAGGGAGGGCTCTCGGCCACCTGTTAGTTACCGTCAGCACATCAAAGAATACCATAATACCATTAATTATTTTGCAGTTCGCGATTTCCTCTGCGAGGGGCGGCGGCCGAATGGGTTTTAACAGATATCGTATTGGTGGTCGTTTGATGCGGCTGTTTTCCCTATACACCGTGCGTGTGTGTGTGTGTATGTGTGTGTGTATGTGTCCCCGCCCAGTTATATTCCACTCCAGAGAGAGACACGACCAACGCCACTACAGTACAAAACCAGTAGGTTCTTCGGTCACCATCGCTCAGGATAACTCCGCAGCCAGGCAGCCATCTCTACCCCTCCGTCACTCTTCGTAGGCCACCCCTACCCCAACCCACCTCCCCACTCCCCCGCCCCGAGCCCCCTACGAAATCCCACATCCCAATGCTGACCCTACCACACACACAGGCCCTTCCCTCCCTCCTATACTTCTCCCCCACTCCGTTTAACTACCAACCCCTCTCCCTCCTCTCCTTTCGTGTCCTCCCCTCCCATCCCCTCCCCTCATCCCCCCTGCCCCTAAGAGTTTGTAAATATTAACCTTCGGCCATTTTTCTCTCCATTCTGTCCCTTAGATGTCACGGCGGCTATGACTCCAGATTGACTATCCATCATTTTTATGGATCGAAAATTTGTACCTTTGTAGGGAAGGAAGGAGGGATTACGGTTTGTTCCTTAAGCTTCTGATTCCAGATCCCGTGACGTTAAAATACCGCCCACTTTTAAGAAAAACACCCACATGCGAGTGACAACATCCGCCTTCTCTGAGAGAGAGAGAGAGAGAGAGAGAGAGAGAGACTAAAATGCTCACACTCATACGAGTATCAACATCTGAGAGAGAGAGAGAGGGGGGGGGGACTAAAAACACTTACACTAATACGAATAACATCCTCTTCAGAGTCAGAGGAGAGAGAGAGAGAGAGAGAGAGAGAGAGAGAGAGAGAGAGAGAGACTAAAAATCCTCACACTCATACGAGTATCAACTTCTTCTGAGAGAGAGAGAGAGAGAGAGAGAGAGAGAGAGAGAGAGAGAGAGAGAGGATAAATCCTCAATGCCTTCAGAGGAGAAACGTCAGTTCATTTACTTATTTCTTCTTCCTTTGGGCCGAGAAGTTTTGTTAATAATTTTCATCGTGCCCTAAGTCCTTTCCTTAATGACCCAATTACCATTAAAAACGAGCTTACGAGTATTTTCTTCTTAAAGACCATCGTAATGCCCAGGGTATACAGGCAGGTTTTATGTTTAAGAGACTCTAGACCCCATGAATGCTCATTAGCCATTAGAAGAGAGAGAGAGAGAGAGAGAGAGAGAGAGTGAGTTTATCTTAATCAAAAGCTGTTACTTGTCCCATCAAGTGGTCGCATTGCATTCATTAGAATAGTTATTCAATGTTGATTTCTCATAAGTTCATTTAATTTTCCCATAATAATTCGATTTCCTTGAAGTTCTTTTAATATTCCCATAATATTTCATTTTTCTTTTTATTTTATAAAGACATGTCAAACATTTGTCTGTAAAATACAGTCTCTACGGTGAGGAACTTCTGATCATTATTCAGTGTTAATTACAAATAAGTTTTTTAATTTCCGCATAATATTTAATTTTATTTTTCTAAATTTTATAAAGACAGGCCAAACAGTTGCAAATAAACCACAGCCTCTACTGTGAGGAACTTTTGGTATGGACGCCTTAGTGTTTTATAAAATAACCCTTATCCACCGTATTCATTGGAATATGATTTTCCCATAATATTCTATTAAAGTTTTCTTAATTTGACAAGAAAGGTCAAACACTTGCAAATAAACCACAGCCTCTACTGTGAAGAACTTTCCTCAACTGTGAGAACTTTTGATATGGACGCTTTAGTGTCTTCTAAAATAACCCTTATCCATACTCATTATAATATTATTTTCCCATTATATTTCATTTCATTTTCCATAATTTGACAAGATAGGTCAACAGTTGCAAATAAACCACAGCCTCTACTGTGATACGGACGAGGCAGTGCATTATAAAATGAATCCTGACCTGTGTTCCTAAATTGTGTTCTTCATCACCCAAACGGATTTTGCCTCCTACGCAAAAAAGACACCACCACCATCACATTACAGGCACATAATCATTAATACCTAAGTAATGAAGTTTCAACGGAGTGCATGAGTCACCTTCATAGGAGTCTGGGCTCATAAATCTTGTGCAGAACAAATTGAAAGTATTGAATTCGCAGACAGATAAACCATGACAACAGTCTGTGTGTGTGTGTGTGTGTGTACGTACTACAAGTTCTGATAGTAAAATAACTCCACCCCCATCCCTACCCCCTAACTGCCCCCCACCCCAACCCCTCCCTCCACACGTGAGACTAACTGACGTAGATGCTTATTGGTGTTAGCAGTATATAACAATGAACAAGGCGTAACTAATGTCACTAAGAGTCCCCAGCATTGTTGGAACTCGCCAGGGGTGGTCAGCCCTCCTCGGGTCAGGGGCCTAGGTGGTGGGTTTGGGGGGGGGGGGGAGGGGGAGAGGGAATGAGGTCTCTTTAAAACAAAAGAAAATTAAATAAGAAGCGAAGAGGTGGAGGATATCCGTGTGACTAATGATGACGAGCAGGAGAAAAAATTAATTGAAAGCTAACTTAGCACCTAGACAAAAGTTGCTGTAAATATATATATATTATATATATATATATATATATATATATTATATATATATATATATATATATATATATATATATATATATATATATATATATATATATATAATATATATATATCCTTTACACCAGGAACATCTTCCAGATTTAACAGTTCCTCGTATTTTCCTCGCAGTGACAAAGGCAATTAGCTGGAAAAAGCAAAATTTTCTTGGACGGCGTTCAAAGTAGCTTGCGACAGGTGTGGGGGGAGGACAAACCAAACCTGGCGACAAATTAACAGGTAAATGAGCTGCGATTAGCTGTCGAATTCCTTCTGTAGAAATTGGCAAAAAAAAATAAATAAATAAATAAAAATAAATATAGTGTTTTAACGGATGTTCTTGAGAAAGTTTGTTCATGATTATATCAAATGCACTTTAAATAATGACGATTTCCTGGATAGGTAATACATATGTATCATTATTATTAATAGGGCTTAGTTTTTCCAGACCTCTGAGTCTCAAGTAGACTCTTCTCGGCTGGTTCTCAGGGATTAATCCTGAGAAAAAAAAAATACATATAAGAAGCCGTAAAACACTGAGAATCATATATATATATATATATATATATATATATATATATATATATATATATATATATATATATATATATACATATATATAGATATATATATATATATATATATATATATATATATATAGATATATAGAGAGAGGAGAGAGAGAGAGAGAGAGAGAGAGAGAGAGAGAGAGAGAATAGGTATTTTTTTTTAGTAAACTTCATTGCACGCTCATACAGAAACATTTCTCAGTAAACCTCTAAGTTTTAACAGTTCATTTGTTGTCGTAATCTGACACCCTTCGCTGCATAATCCGAAAAGCGATCCAAACGGCGTAGATCCTGTAATTGGGGTTAACTGTAAGCAGACGTGTTTGTACAGGCAAATTTATCGTACCCATAATAATCACATAATCTGACGTACGTCCAATGTTTTAGTAGATGTTTATACGAATAGTATGCAAACCAGGTTAAAATCTAAAATAAAATTATCACCCGTAGGGAAATAGTACTGACAGTGCACCTCATGTGATGCACTGTAGGCACTGCTTAAGGTTCTTTGCAGCGTCATTTCAGACCCTAGCTGCAACCACTTTCATTCCTTTTACTGTGCCTCTCTTCTTGTTCTCTTTCTTCCATCTTACTTTCCAACCTCTTCTAACAATTGATTCTTCCGTTTCTATGCTGGATGACCTCATAGGTCCCTGAGCTTGGCCACTGGGGCCAGTTCTATAGCTTATTCCATACGATTAATTCCTTACAACGTTACATGCACGTCCAGATAAGTAAAATATCACATCAATGACATAATCAAACGAAAGAAAATCTCTCACCTTCCCATCCAGGTAGACCACCATTAGCGGCACAAGAACAGAAGACCCTCCTACCCCCTGAAGAACATTTCCAAATAATTAAGGGTTTCCTAAGTTTTATACAATCGCGCTTTTTGCTCTCACTCAACTTCTCTCCGAGGGGAAAATAAATGCGGTCTGTGACGTGTGTGTGTGTGTGTGTGTGTGTGTGTGTGGTGTGTACTAAGGAACTTGAGCGACTAGGGTAGTGATTTCACAGCTTATGTCACATATACATACATCTGCTATGGTGTGTGTGGGTGTGTGTATATGTGAGTGTGGGTGTGTGTATATGTGTGTATGTATATGAATATGTATATATAATATATATATATATATATATATATATATATATATATATAGATATATATATATAGATATTATATATATATATATACATATATATAAAATAAAATATATATATAATATATACATACACATATATTACTTTCATAACAGCATCAAGACGTATTCTTACCCCCAAACAATGAGAGATTAATTATTTATTATTCTAAGCAGAAAAAAAACAGAAAAAAAAAACATCTACAGAGAACAAAAGAAAGTAAATTGAAAAAAAAAACAGACAAAAAAGCCAGTCCCTATGATGAATACGTAAAAATGACATATAATGGGAAAATGAGAATAGAAAATCTCCCTCTGAACTACGATTCATGTTTGTGGGTTTTTATGCGGCTAAAATTTATGATGTAAAGGGATTAATAAATTACGAATTAGGACGATTCGTGCTAGATGCTTCTCTCTCTCTCTCTCTCTCTCTCTCTCTCTCTCTCTCTCTCTCTCTCTCTCTCTCTCAGGGGTTTACTGGGAGCTGGTGGCATCTATGGACAATCGGAGACTACTAGAGTTATGAAAATGTCATATAATGGATAAACAGTATTTTATTTATTTACAGGTATAGAAAACCCGAATTTATGCAAAACTTATTATTATTATTATTATTATTATTATTATTATTATTATTCAGTAGATGAAACCTATTCATATGGGACAAGCCCACGGGGGACCACTGACTTGAAATTCAAGCTTCCAAAGAATATTATGGTGTTCATTAAGAAGTAAGAAGAAGTGAAGGGAAATGTTGAAAAATGAAATCCCACTTATTAAAAAGAAAAGTAAATAAATGAATAAATAGGTAAATAGATAATAATGTACTAAAATTCAAGAAAGATAGTAATAGGGTAGTATGAGGCATTTAAAATTCTTGTGACTTCCTCTCTTATGACATATTTGCTATTAGTTGTAAAACAAACAAAAACTGTCTACAGGAGCAATTAGATGAACTTAAAACGTTCATTAATCACAAATGTCATTGTAAATTCACATATACATGTACAATTACAAGCAAAACGACATATGTACGTACATACATGCATACACATAAAATCTTTTATATAAAATCAAAATCCAAGTTGATTTAATTACATGCAAAATGAGCTTATACATATACAGACATACATACATACACAGAAACATTCTTTATACCAAAACCAATTCAAGTCAATTACATGCAAAATGAGCGTGTATATATATATATATATATATATATATCATATATTATATATATTATATATATATATACCACACACATATATAATGCTGTAC
>NC_087203.1:113390859-113410859 GCF_015104395.2 Macrobrachium nipponense | reverse complement strand
AACAGTTTTCCTTTTAAAAATAATATTATTTAATCACGAAATAGTCCTAGATTGGGTTAGATGTATTTTAACATTCGCAATGTCAAAAAAAGGGCTAGATAAAGTTTTTCCTTAAAAATATTATTCTATCTGAACACCTTTCTAGTGGGGGTTGGCTGTATTAATTCTGACAGTGTGAAAGACTTAAAATAAATAAATAAATAAATAAATAAACTCATGGGTTCAAGTGAAACAAGGTAAAGCCTGTAACAACACATGATTAGATCAATTCGAGATTCCTAGATTCCTTGGCAAGTCATTCTTAAGGGAGGTTTTTAAGTATATACGAAACAAATCCCACTGTAGGTCAAAATAGATAAAGATCCTCAAGTTGCTAATAATTAAGAGGACAAATTAGAGAATTCTAACATCTCCCGCAATAAAAATTTAACAGCAAAAGAACCTAGGGTAAAAGAAATTTATACATCGAGATGATGATATAAACAAAGATACTGATAAAATACCAACGTTGCAAGCAAAATAAAGTGCATAATAAGTGAAGAGTTACCAGCACTGCTAATTAAATCAATAAGCATCTACTTCCCACGAAGTCAGAAATAAAAAACCACACACATATATTTATATATGATATATATATATAATATATATATATATATATATATATATATATATATATACATATGTATATGAAATATATACACACACATGTATGTCTAAACGTATGTATGTATTATCAGTACTTGTAATCCCTTGCTTCTGGTGGTCTTAAGCTTCAGCTGCAGTACCCAGGCCATGGCCACTAATTGAGACGACCTTGGCCATAGACCGCCCCTTGTAGTGGGCGTCATCATCTCTCTTACTGGCAGATCGAGGGAAGATAAAAGCTGTTTTATACACAACCCGAGTTCGGTCGTAATTCAAGTAACGTAAAAAAAAAAATAAAAAATAAAAATAAAATAAAAATACTGAGCACGAAAAGGAAAATACGTGTTAACTGGGCGAAAACACTTATATATACACAAAAGTATACTTACATTCAGTCGTGCAAGTGTGAATTCACACTTTCACACTTCTGATATATACACGCGCGGATAAAGTGAAGGGTAATTTTAATGTTAGTCTACGTACCAAGATATAACGTCTTTTGGATTACGTAAAATAACTGTAGTAGTGAGAGTGATAACAGTAGAATTATTAACAGTAGTAGCAATAGTAGCGTTAGCTGTAAAAGTTAGTAATGACAACAATAGTGTCAAATCAACGAGATATACGAAAATTATATATAAAAAATAACTTTTCCAATAAAAAAACTCATACGAAGAGTAATTACTGCCATTTCTATCATTCAGAAAAAGGCCTCACAACAAAATGCAAATCTCAGGCTCTAAAATAAAAAAAAATCAATCAATCAATCAATCAAAATTCGGCCTCGTAAATAAAAAAAAATATTTACGAAAACTCTATAAGAAATAATTGAGGTTGAAGATTAGACAACTTGAGAGGTAAAAAGTAACATACAAATATATATATATATATAATATATATATATATATATATATATATATATATATATATATATATATATATATTTATTTATTACTCTAGATAATTGTCATCAGAACTTGTCTAAATCATACTAACATTACAAAGCCAACATTGAGACAGATAAAGACCGAATCCGTTAGCTGAATAATAGCTAATTCGACGCTCTAGAAAAAAAAAGAAAAAAAAAAACACACACACACACACACACACACACAAGTATGTATTTTCTTATCTAGGTCATGTACTTCCTCGCGGGCATATTTTTTTTCTGAGTTATTTATTTACCTACGAAAAAATTAATGGACGTCATCCTCCAATGATTTGTTATAGGCATACAATATCATACAAATTTTGAATATTCATTAAAGAAAGAGAGAGAGAGAGAGAGAGAGAGAGAGAGAGAGAGAGAGAGAGAATATTACTAGATACTTTTTTTAACTTATGACAAAATTAATGAACGTCATCGTATAAATATTTTATAGGCATACAATATCACACAAATTTTGAACATTCATTAAAGAGAGAGAGAGAGAGTATTAAGTTATACAAAACACAGTAAGAAATTAACAGATTGAAAATGGAACAGAGTGCTTGATTAATAGGAAAATTCTCTACTATTGGACTTTGTCGAAGGAGTCATTACTGAAAAGCAAAGCCAGGAATATCTAATAACCACATCTTAATCAACATCAAATAACGATGAGATCAAAACCACAGATCTTACCCAACAACCGCGATGACTTTCGTTTTATCTTAATGTCACTATTCTGGTATATTCCTGTCTTATTTTATTTTATTTATTTATTTATTTTTTTTTTTTTTGAGCGGCGTTGGCGGCCAAGTACGAAAAAAAAAAAAAACATTTCTGAAATGATGACCTCATGTTTTGCCATGTTCATCAGGTGGTGGATGAAACAAAAAGGGTTCGATGAGATGATGACGACGATGATGCTATGTGACTTGCCATGGAGGAGGAGGAGGAGGAGGAGGAGGAGGAGGAGGAGGAGGAGGAGGAGCGCGGCTTTGCGACACCAAGACACCTGCGGTTACAAACTGCTAATTTTTTTTCTTCTGCAAGTTGCTGCGTATTGAGGGTTGTAAGAGAGAGAGAGAGAGAGAGAGAAGAAGAGAGAGAGAGAGAGAAAATGAAAAGTTACATCATAATCATAAACGTACATTTATTTCGATTCAGTGACAAGAAAACACAAACATATACACTGAAACAGACATACGCAGACATATATACGTATACACACACACACACACACACACACACACACACACACACATATATATATATATATATATATATATATATATATATATATATATATATATGTATATATGTGTGTGTGTTTGTATGCATGTATGTGAGTACATTTGCGCTTACAAAATCTGCCTCAATATTTCAATATTTACAATCACTGCTTATACCCTAATATGAGTAAAAAAAATAAAACTTATGACCTATACCTGATAATGGGAATTACCAGAGTGAAAAAAAAAATTAAGCCTTATACCTGATAGTGACAACTGTGTGTGTGTGTGTGTGTGTGTGTGTGACTGTCTCTTAGCTTACCTGTATTTAATTACGCAGGTAAGAAAGGACTGTGGGTTTTCGCTTCCGCCCGTAATTTAGCGTTCCATAAAGTAATTACAATTCCTGCCATAAATTATGTTCTAGGCCTAAGGAGACTCTGTCAACTGTAAGGAGTTCTATTTCTTTTTTTATAGACACCAACTACAGTTAACTACAACAACAAAAAATAAATAGTCGTTTTTATTGAAGAGACAAGATCAAATTTAATTATTTGAGCAATTGGGTCACAAATTACGTTCGTTTTCTCGTGTAAGTTGTTCTGTACGCCATATGTGATATCATAAGGCCTTGTAATAACGTAATGTTATTCGTTAATTATAATCTAGGGGGAGGGGGGGGGGGCGAAGGGTCCTTGACGTCACTGAATATGCACAAAAGACTTGAAAGCAAGAGTTCCATCATTATACGAATACGGCCCGTCGATTCCCGATGGAGCAATTAAAAGTATATCGTTTTCAGCTGGTGTCAAATGGCACGTACGAGACAGGATAATAATGATAATAAACGCTTCAGTCTTTAGGCCTATACAGAGAGAGAGAGAGAGAGAGAGAGAGAGAGAGAGAGAGAGAGACTGTGCCGCGCTGTTGCGTGATGAGTCGGACAAAGCCATTCCATGAGAATACACAACCGCCATTATCAGGGCGAACCAAGCCCTACCCCTCCCCACCCTAACCCCCCTACCCACGAAAAACAGTGGTAACTGACAATTATGTCAGCCGACAGGCTGAGACCGATACAGGACGCTTCTACAGGACGACGCTTCTCTGGCAGCGAAATAAACTTAACCGAAAGAAATAATACGAGACTTCTCTATAAAGCATTTGCTGTAGATTACCAGAAAACTCCTCTCGCCTGAATGAATATGATGTACATGTCTATCCTCCTCCACCCTCCCCATTCCCCATGACGAATGTAGTGTTAGGCAGTGGGAAAGAGAGTCTCATAGGCCTATAATATCTCTTCGTTACCTTTTTTTTTTTTTCTCCTCCCCCTTCCTGCCTATATCCTCTTCGATTCCGTACGCCCTCTGACATGCTTCATATCGCCCATTCTTATTTGGGCTCTTGGTACACATGTCCTCTGGAGACAATTACAGACGGACTCACTCACTCTCTCTCCTCTCTCTCTCTCTCTCTCTCTCTCTCTGTCCCCACGGGGCTAATCTCCCCAGGAGTCTTCCAATCTGGCCACTCCCCCCATTGGTTTTGGCCAAATTTTCCCCTTCACGTGATTCGAGTTTCTGATCTATAAGAGGAAGCCTTGAGAGAGTTCTGTTCAATGTCAAGACCGAACACTCGGGGTTAGAATAAACTCATTCAAACAGATTAAGTATATTTAATTATTGCTGCTGTATTGCATTATTTAAAATGCTCTAATACTCTTAAGCTCCACTAGCAAATCTAACATGATGAATAACTTTTTCATTTTTATAGCCTTTAAATCCATTAATTTTTTTTACGTACGCGAATTCAGCTCCATGTTTCTACCAGTTTAAATGTTGTTTTTTCCGTAATTCTTTCAACTGCAATATAATAATTTTCACCAACTTTTCCCAAACTTCGAAACCATGGACATTCTAATTCTTCTTCTGCCTTTTATTCACTGTTCTTATATAAATCCAGATCATACCAGCCACATTTGAAACTATAAAAAGGAATATATCTCTTCTATTTCCACGTCAAGAAATTCTGAAAAAGAGCAGTTTCTGAGTCATTCACGGCCAACAGTGCATTTCCGTAGGCCTCCCCCCCTACCCACCTTACACCCCTAATATATCAACAGTGATCCTGAATAAAAATCCAAGACCTGAGGGGGGAGGGGGTTAAACAAAAAGACGACCTAAGGGGGGAGGGGGGTTAAAGAAAAAAGGAAACATTAATTTCTCAATTCACTAGTTTCCTCTTAATCCTTTTTGCCTTGCCAAAGAAGGGGATGTAGGGGATAATTATTCTCTCTCTCTCTCTCTCTCTCTCTCTCTCTCTCTCTCTCTCTCTTCAGAGTGATCCACTCTCCCCCCCTTCACGACTCAAGTCATACCGTCCATATTTCTCAGTGCATTACGTTCTTTTTTTCAAAACGTCGAGAATTACGTTTTTTACGTTTTTTTTTTTAGGTACGTCTCAGCTTACGGAAAAAAAATTTACTGGGATAAAGTACGACGAATGTGTAATGACGCCTATATACATTAAACATCATTCATATAGAGAGAGAATAATAACGAAAGTATATATCATCGCCATTCATTTCCAGACACCGCTGGCATCGACATCCTCCTCTCCTCTCCCCCCCTCCCCCTCCCCTAAATACCCTCCGACCCCCCTCCACACCCGAGACCCCGCGGAAGCCAGATACTGACATCGTCGTCGTCGCAGTATAGGCCTACAAGGGAGTCAAGGAGACATAACCCCCCACCCCCCGCCCCCATCCCTTCCCACTCCTCCCTTGGCGATGGTAACTCTTTAAAAAGTCCGGCAACTGCTCAACACTGGGGAAATAGAACTGTATATATTTAGTTCTATATCCTGGGTAATAATGAGAGCTAATTCTGTAATTAGGAAGATCATGAAACTCAAAACTTGTTGGCTGTGTCCTTATGATCATTTGGGTGACACATTTTTATCATTATTATCATTATTATTGTTATTATTATTACTATTATTTAGAAGAGGAACCCTATTCATACGGAACAAGCCCACAGAAATGACTTATGTATATTTGCCTATGATAATTTCATCGGTTCTTAATTTGATATAAAGCCTGCTGACAGAGAGAGAGAGAGAGAGAGAGAGAGACTGGGAACAATGCTGGTTGTTTGTAGATGGTTATTCTAAAGACTCCCTCGGGATGAAGGCTATCATGAGGACACAAGGGCAACAACTGTGCTACAGTAGGCATTTCCTCGCCTATAGGCCTCCAATACCAAAACCACAGTGGGCCCACCCATTCCCATCCCATACCCCTCCCATCCTATCCCAACCAGGCTTATATATATATATATTATATATATATATATATATATATATATATATATATATATATATATATATATATATATATATATATATAACCTGTCTTTCCTTAGCCCGACGTCTTCAACTACATTTCGGTAACAAGGGCAAGCAAAGGCACGATATTAAATTCTGCTCTTTGCGTTAAACTTAGAAAAAAAAAAAAAAAAAAAAAAAAGCACTTTTTCACTGTAAAGGAGACAAAGCTAAACACTTTGTCACGAGCTTCAGTCGCGTAGACAAAAGATAAATGAATCTAATGCCGTATATACCGAGACAGTCATATATTTCACCTCGGAGGTTCATCAAATAAATCTGTGTGTCTGACTAACGCTTCCATATAGCAGCAATGCGTTTCGGAGAGGTGATATATATATGTTAAAAGAAGTTTCGTTTTGAGGGGTAACCAATCACGCAGCGGTTGTTTTTAAGCGAAGATCTTGTCTCTTAGGGCTGCTATCTGCTTATGCCAGTGAAACTTAAAAATAATTTTAAATCACCTAAATCATTTCAGGTTAGCTGAGTAAACACCAAACAAGTGATGTTCATAGCGTTTCTATGTAATGTACATTGATAAAAGTGCAAGAGAAGATGCAAGATATTAATACCCGATAACAATCCTCACTGTCCTTCTTAAAATTTAATTTACATTTTTATCTATATTTCCCATTATTGTGTCTCCTATCATCTGTTATTCCTTTCTACTGAAGACCATATTTGAAAGCTTGAATTTCAAGTCAAAGGCGCCCTTGAGGGATTGTTCCATATCAGTAAGGTTTATCTTCTTTTAAAAATATAATAAAAATAATTACAGAACCATCCATTTTACAGATAATCGTCTACTGTACAGCCGTTACATTTATCAATGTACAGTTCGTCGTGATGTCTATACATCGCATTTGTGCATAAACTGATAATCATAAAAAGGGTAGAATATTAAACCATAAAGCCACAAAATGATAAAAAAAAACGAATGAAACCATAGTTTCCAACTTTTATTTTTATCTATCTATTAATTAATTTATTTTTTAAACATGGAAGAGTTCCGTCATGCTGACGAACATATGCTTTTTATAAAAAAAAATGGGTGGAATATTAAACCGCACAACCAAAACACGATAAAAAAACCTGATTGAAACCAAAGTTTAAAACTTTTTTATTTTTATTTATTTATTTTTTTAAACACGGAAGACTTCCGTCATACTGACGAACATATGCTTTTCCGCCCATTCTTATCTTTCGGGGTACTTTGGGGCATTCCAAGACGTCAAACGTAAACAAATAGTAGTTTTTAACGTATAGGGACCAGCGTGGCAAGTGATAAATTACAGGGGAGGCCTAGAGAAGAGTTTTCAATTGTTTACCTTTTTCTGAAATTTCCACGCAGCGTATTGTACAAACTCTTGTAGATTTGAAGGACGCCTCTCTTTGAATTCATTATTGTTTTGCACGTATAATTTTAATTGTGTTGAAAAAAAATGCATAATTCTTTTATTTTTCCCGACTTTTCTTTCTTGGTACGATTACAGTGGGACCTCATTGTATATTTTTAAAATTGTCCTCTCTCTCTCTCTCTCTCTCTCTCTCTCTCTCTCTCTCTCTCTCGTCTCTCTCCTCTCTCTCTCTCTCTCTCTCTCTTCTCTCTCTCTCTCTCTCTCACTCTCGTGTGTGTATATGTATATGTATATGTATGTGTATATATATATATATATATATATATATATATATATATATATATATATATATATATATATATATATATATACATAGTTTCTAAGTATTCATGCACACGTGTATGTATGTATGTATGTATGTATGTATGTAAGTGTGCGTGTTGGGCCTCTCACGTGTATACCTATTCCCAAAGTGGATATTTTTCACCGGGCGAATTATATACAGAGCAATACAGCTCACTGTATAAAAAAAAATACAGAATAACTCTGAGAGAAACATATTCTTATCCTGCTAACGTAAAATCAAAATTACATTTCATTCAAGACCACTAATTAATGAAATGTGGTTTAATACATTTGAATATAATTACTTAATTAAAACCAGCTCCTTGAAACACATTAATAAGGACGCAATTTGGACATGTCATCTTAAAGAGAGAGAGAGAGAGAGAGAGAGAGAGAGAGAGAGAGAGAGAGTAGTTTTTCATTAGGCTCCTTAATGAAGGCGAAATAAACAAGCATAAGGAAAGATTACATTATGAAATGTGACACGCAATGAAGATTTCACATCTCTTTTTATGTGCTTGCATGGAAGAGCGCTTTCATACCGGTGTTTGCTTGCGTGTGTCAACGTGCGTGCGTGTGTGCGTGCGACTGTGTGTTAGCATGCTGTATTTGGGGAGGAGGAGAGGGGAAGATGGAGGATGGATGGGGGGGGGGGGGGGGGTAGCGGTAGTAAAAGCTGAGCCGAGTTTGGAGAGAGAGAGAGAGGGCGAGAGAGGGAGAAGGGATGAGGGGAAAACGAAATGGGGGGAGGGGGAGGGGAGGCGGTTTCTGGGAAAAGAAATGGGGGGAGGGGGGAGAAAGGGTAAGAAGGGCTGTTGGGGTCGAGGGGAAACGAGGACAGAGAACGAGGAGGGGAGGAGGGGATTATGGGGGTGGTAGGCGGGTGAGATTGGAAGGGTGGTGGTGGTGGTAGTGGGGGAGAGGAGGAGGAAGGAAGGGGGGATATGGGATGGGGGTGAGGGTGGGGGTGGGGGTGGGGGGCAGCAATCCCTCATCACAAGTCCAATTTTCGGGCCGTCGCGAGTCCGAGTTATCAAGAGAAGCACGACAATTTATGGCCGCTGTTTCCTGATCCTATCATAAGGTTGCAGCACAAAAATTTCTGTTTTTTTTTTTTTTTTTTTTTCCCCCCTCTCTCCTCTCTTTTTCTCTTTGCACAAAAGTGGTTAAGCCTTTCTCTCTTTTTTTCAAGACTCATATCCCATTCTCCTATTTTCTTATATATTTTCTTTAAAGCCTTCTCAAACCGCCCTTCCGTATAGATCTAGGAAGGGGGCGGGTCCTTCTTTTTCACACAAAAAGAAAAAAACTTTTTTTTAGAACAACTGAGAGGAAGGTTATAATGATTATATGACCTTTGGAGTTAAGGAGACAATGTGGCAACTAACGCCCTCATCATGTCAACTTTATAACCCTGGGGTTCTCCAATTCATAACAAGAGGGAAATAATTGAATGATTCTGCTCTCAACTCAATTTTCATTTGAACTCATTATTATAGTGACTCGGCGTATTCATAATATTCAAGTTTATCTGGTATATCATCACTTTCTCGTGATCTTTCAACGGGAAAATAAAGTCCATAGTAGTGTAATATGTAGTATATTGCTAAACACAGGTAGCTTTCGCCAACTTGATCTGTTGTGGAGACTTTAATTTTCCGTTTCAAGTTTACGATGAATGACATGTATGGAAATACGCTGATGGCGTTAGTATAAATGCTCATAGGTCTTTATCAGTTTCTGCGTCAATTTAAATATTCCTTTCCTTAATATCATTGTTATTCATAGAGGATAAACATTCAAAATACACCTTGTTATTTCCGTTTACATTAAAATACACCTCGGATAAAATACGTCCCAGGTTACCTCTTAATTCCAAAATATAAAGATTACCTCAAAATTCGAAAATACAAAGATTACCTCAAAATTCGAAAATACAAAGATTACCTCATAATTCGAAAATATAGAGATTACATCTTAATTCGAAAATATAAAGATTACCTCATAATTCGAAAATATAAAGATTACCTCTTAATTCGAAAATACAAAGATTACTTCTTAATTCGAAAATATAAAGATTATATACCTTTTAATTCGAAAATATAAAGATTACCTCTTAATTCGAAAATAAAAAGATTACCTCATAATTCGAAAATATAAAGATTACCTTTCAATTCGAAAATGTAAAGATTACCTCTTAACTCGAAAATATAGAGATTACATCTTAATTCAAAAATATAAAGATTACCTCTTAATTCCAAAATACAAAGATGACCTCATAATTCGAAAATACTAAGATTACCTCATGATTCGAAAATATAAAGATGACCTCATAATTCGAAAATATAAAGATGTGACTTATTTTTACCCCGAACTCTTACTCCACAAATACAAGAGGAAGTTACGATTGACGCAGAAAGAGAACGATTAAAAAAATTGTATCGTAAGTGTCGTAAATTACCAATAGGGAAGTTAAAAAAAAGGGTCAGGTACCCACTTCATGAACTACTTTTTTACCCGAATTCTTTCATCATAAATATAAAAACAAGTTCCGATTGACAAACCGAAAGAGATCGATTAGAAAAAAAGTATCGTAAGTATCGTAAATCAGCAATAACGAAAAAATTACTTTCATTAATCTACGGAAAGTTCCGACTGGCGCGGAAGAAAGAGATCGATTTTAAAAAAAGTACCGTAAGTACTGTAAGCCAAACAATAAATATTGTAAATCAGCAAAAACTAAAAAAATATTACTTCATTAATCTAGGAGGAAGTTCCGATTAACGCAGAAGAGAGAGATCGATTAAAAAAAAAACTATCGTAAGTATCGTAAACCAAACAATAAATATCGTAAATCAGCAATAACTAAAAAATATTACTTCATTAATCTAGGAGGAAGTTCCGACTAACGCAGAAGAAAGAGATCGATTTAAAAAAAGTATCGTAAATATCGTAAAGCAAACAATAAATATCGTAAATCAGTAATAACTAAAAAATATTATCATTTCATTAATCTACGAGGAAGTTCCGACTGACGTAGAAGAATGAGTTCGATTTAAAAAAAATGATCGTAAGTATTGTAAACCAAACAATAAATATCGTAAATCAGCAATAACTAATTAATTATTACTTCATTAATCTACGAGGAAGTTCCCACTGACGCAGAGGAAAGAGAACGATTAAAAAAAGTATCGTGAGTATTGTAAACCAAAATATAAATATTGTTAATCAGCAATAACGAAAAAAAAATATTACTTCATTAACCAACGAGGAAGTTCCGACTGACGCAGCAGAAGGAGATCGATTTTAAAAAGTATCGTAAGTGTCGTAAATCAAACAATAACCGAGTAAAAAAAAAAAGGGAGGGGGGGGGGGGTTGGCGGGAAAGGTGGCGGGGGGGGGGGGGCGAAGCAGGCACCCACAGGATGCTCCGAAAGACGCCAGCCATACACGGCCCTTAAAAAGTATATTTCTCCAAACATGAGATTCAGTTTAGTCAAAGTCTAGAGGAGGAGGGAGGAGGAGGAGGCGGAGGAGGAGGAGGCGGAGGAGGACCTTGGTTTTCTTGAGTCTGTTGTTTTTCCTCGCGACCTCTACTTTCTCAAACTTATTGCTTTCTAAATCATACGACGAACAAGAAAAATACGAATCGGAATGACGTGATAAATGAAGCAGAAATGAAATGTGGCTTGCATTAGGGAGGAGTCAAACGCCGCCGCCGCTGCTGCTCCTACTGCTGCTGGTGCTGCTGGGGGAGGGGAATCACGCCGCCCGAATTCAAAACGGCGAAGACGACGACGACGAACGACGACGGAGACGACGCTGCTGAGAGAGTGAGAGAGAGATGGTCCACGGGTACGACGGAGGCGCTGCTGGAGGGAGAGAGAGAAAGAGACAGAGAGGGTTGGTCCACGACGACGACGACGGAGGCACTGAGAGAGAGAGAGAGAAGAGAGAGAGACAGAGAGAGAGAGAGAGGAGTTGGTCCTCGACCACGACGAAGAAGGAGGCGCCGCTGGAGAGAGAGAGAGAGAGAGAGAGAGAGAGAGAGAGAGAGTTGGTCCTCGATCACCTAGACGACGGAGGCGCTGCTGAAGTAGAGTGAGTAGCCCCACGACAGCGACAAAAACGACAAAAAAAGAGGCCGGCCAAGGCGGTTACAACATCCGAAGGTTATCATCACCTGGGTAATGATAATAATGAGAGTGAGAACAAATAACAATTTGGAAAACTAATCGTCATGGTTGGCTCCTGAAGGGATATTGCACGAGGACACGACGCAGGAAAAAAAAAAGACACTTAACAAAGGGCGTGCTGCTGTGACTAACGTCCAAAGCAACGCCAAAATAAGTAATCATTCAATCATTTATTAACCACGAAAAAATTTATTAGATATTCAAGGGTGAGAAGTTATTTAATCACTTAGGAATCACAATTTTTTTTTTAAATACCTAAGGGTAATTATTCAATCATTTACATTCAATGATTGAATAATTCTTGAAATATATATTTCAAGAATTTAAACGAAACATGCGGTCTGCTTTAAGAGGCATATTAAACATCTCCAGTGGCCCTACAAAAGGAATTATTCTCAACCCAACAACCAAACGTCCAAAGGGCCTCGCCGCCCGCACAGGCATGGTAACAATCTCTCCCCAAGGGCGTCCAGGTGGCCTTCCCATCATCATCATCACCATCATTATCATTATCATGATGGTTCAGCCAAAACAGACACGAGCTGTAGAAGCCTGCACAATATCCATTTGTATCTTTAACACTATAGAAAAAAAAAAACAAGAGAACATGTAGATAAAAGGTGAAAAGTCAGTGGGGGTGGGGTTGGGGTGGGGGGGGTGAGGCCAGAGGGGCAGAGGGGAAAGTGGAAAAGACAGGGTAGAGGTAGGTAGTGGAGGGGGAAGAAGGGATGAGAAGTGGATGAGGGTGAAAGATGAGGAGAGTGGGCGGGGGAATAGATGGGGAGAGGAGGGGGGAGGGAAGTGAAAGGGATAGAGTAGCGAAGGTAGGGGTAGGGAGGGGGCGGAAGAGAGGATAGGAAGTTGGGAGGGGGAGTGGTAGTAAGGGAAGTGGAAAGGACAGAGTAGTAGCGGAGGTAAGGACAGGGAAGGGGGGGAGGGGGGAAAGAAGGGACAAAAATGAGGGAGGAGAGAGGTAGTACTGCGGACGACGGAGGGCGGGGGTAGAGGGTAAGGGGGGAGGGGGTTGGGCCTTAATATACGAGCAGACACAGTTTTATCTCTAAGTTACTGAAGTGGAAGTGACACGCTCGTAAATCATATGAATTTCCTTGTTCTGTAAATTATGGCGGCCTTTTTCATTACATATCTCACCACGCTGATCCATTGCCCCGTCAGATAATCCCCACAAGAGGAGAAAAGTTAAGGGATTTTCAGTAACCAACCTCGGACCATTTTTCACATTCGCGATGGATGGGGGTGGTAGGGGTGGGGAGGTGGGGGAGAAGGGGGGGGTGCAATTCCCCTTCCCCTTCCCCCTCATCCACTTTCCCGCCGCCAAATTTGAAATACCGGACACTGATTGGAAGG
Source organism: Macrobrachium nipponense (assembly GCF_015104395.2). NCBI lineage: Eukaryota > Metazoa > Arthropoda > Malacostraca > Decapoda > Palaemonidae > Macrobrachium > Macrobrachium nipponense. Next base: position 113,397,403 of record NC_087203.1, on the reverse strand, counting down.
CTGGTAATGATGTTCATTATGACAAACAGACAAAAAAAAAAAAATAAAAAAAAAATGCAGTGGGCAGGGTCATCAAAATCGAAAGATCGAATCGTATTTTTAATCGATTAAGAGATGACACTCCACAATACTTCACTCTTCAATAATAACGTTTGTTTCATCAACTAACAACAGACTTTCTCCAAATGATCTCTTCACCAAACTGAAAACAAACTTCAGCCTCATAGATATAAATACGAACATTACCGCCTGCCTACGCTGATAATATAACGATCCACTTAACCAAAAATTAATAAAACATAAATCTCATATTACCAACATACCAAACAAAACGCCATGTTACTAAGTTATGAAAGAGAGAGAGAAAAAAAACTCTGGTTGGGATAATTGAAAGTCAACATATCAAACTGTTTACAATCGCAAGAACCACTTCAAGCTTCCAGGGTTATAGAATAACATGACTCCCTCTTTGTATCGGTCATCAGAGAGGCAAGATTAGATATATCACGAAGAGGGAGAAAAAAATAAAGATTTACTGGAAACTTATCATGAATTGAGTGTTACTTAAACTAGACATCTCCCTGGCTCTGTCAGGTAAAAGTTAATGAATAAATAAATCCTTCTGCGTAGCAATACGATATAGGAAGTATAAATTTAAATATAATCATATATATATAAAAAAAACCATTACAATAAAAAATCACTGCACTTCCCCCCAACAAAAAAGTATGAATTTATGATGGAAGTTTTGCAGACGGGGAGAGCTCCATGTAGGCTTCCACAACGACGGGAGGGGGGGGGGGGGGGGGCGGGGGGGGGGGGGGGGGGGGCCCTTCGCCCCTCAATCTAATAAAGGGGTAGGAAAAGCAGGACCCCTATTAGGGACCCCGATGACGTCTCCTGCTGCAACGGCAGATGTCGTCTGCCTAACAACGGTCACAATACAAGGGAAATGAATGATTTACGAGCGACCCTATATACGTGTATATATATATATATATATATATATATATATATATATATATATATACACACACATACACATACACACACACACACACACACACACATATATATATATATATATAGATATATATATATTAATATATATATATATATATATTATATATGTGTGTATGTATGTATATATATAATCTACCGGTCACTTTTTTACTAGTTACATATCCAACTGTAATAGCCACAATGACCACACTTGAACCTACGTACCTTTGGGGAAACTTTGGTTGACACATCAGTAGTGAAGAAAATCTGCTTAAATTGTGAAAAGTCAGCACCAGATACATAAATACATACATACATATATTCTCAGACACGGAACAAGCTTAATCAGCAAACTGTAGTGCGCGAGCTTATTGAACCATTAACTCATATTTCATCTCGTTAATTCCTCTACAAAAGCGTGACTTTGTTGATTAAATTCTTAAAAAATTAACAAAGTTATTTATATCAAATAGAATTTTTCCCATCGGAAAATTTTAATTTCTCAAATAACAGCAAACGGAGCACTGTCACAATAAACACAAATAAATTAACCGACTTTGACATTCGCGGCTCTCTCCCCAGTAATTACATATTTATATAAGTATAAAATACTGCGATAAATTTTCTTGCACTGTAATTTGAAAAGACGAGAGAATTACGGCGCGTTGCGTCTGTGTGTGTAAACCTCTCACTATCGAGATGTTGATTAGCTGTTGTTTTCTAGGAATTCGGATTCTTTGAAATTAGAAAATAGAGAGAGAGAGAGAGACTTTGACCTAAGAGAAGAATTCAGATAAAAAAAGCAACACTAGTAAACAAACATACACAAGTAACAGTGCAAGTATCTCTATCTATCTTTGTAAATATGTGTGTGCGTGTATGCGTGTGTCTGAAGCGAGCGAGAGAGAGGAGAGAGAGAGAGAGACATGTCAGTTTTATAATAGCAAGCTGGCAAGCACGAGAGAGAGAGAGAGAGAGAGAGAGAGAGAGATGTCAGTTTTATAATAGCAAGCTAATAAGCGTTTGAGATACAATGAACTTCTTATCTGAATGCACACACTACAGAGAGAGAGAGAGAGAGAGAGAGAGAGAGAGAGAGAGAGAGAGAGAGAGAGAGAGAGAGAGCCAAGGATCTAGGTAAACACTGTAAGCGTGTTCTTAAAGGGACTAATGGGAATCCCCAGAACATGGTATCATCGTGTTGTGTAGGACCCTCAAAAGTGAACTCCCTTGTTTTTCCTACGTGACTTCATCAACACTATTAAGGCAGATGATCAGATGTTCTGAAAAACACTCTCTCTCTCTCACAGTAATTGTTTTTAATTTAGAAACCGCTTGACCGCCTACCTCTGTAAAACAGAGCAATTGAGAGAGGCATTTCTCTCTCTCTCTCTCTCTCTCTCTCTCTCTCTCTCTCTCTCTCTCTCTCTCGTTTTTAATGTAGATATCTCTTCACCATCTATGATATTGATTTTCCTTCAATTATGAAGAAAGAGAGACTCAAACGCAGAGCAACTGAGAGAGGTATCTCTCTCTCTCTCTCTCTCTCTCTCTCTCTCTGCAGGGTAATTTCCCAGTTTGTCGACTGTCCATATAAGGGCTTTCAGCTGAAGATTTGAAGAAACGAGTAACGAGGATTAGGATGTCTCAAAAAGACTTGTTAGCCCCATTCAAGGAGACATCGTGTGCTGCTCACTTATCTCTAGGAGCAGGCATTACTGTTCGTTCACAGTGCGGGAATTTGCAGGTTCTTTGTCCCATTCATATTGAAATTAGGTCTGCAAATACGACAACGGTATTCATTAGCAGTATTTGAGTGTCAAAGAACAATGCCTAAGAATTGTAAGTGTAAAGAGACAGTCTGTTCTAAAATTATAAGCTGATATGACTTAAAATACGATGATTACTTTATGTGAATGCACACGCACATACAACGAGAGAGAGAGAGAGAGAGAGAGAGAGAGAGAGTGATGTCAGTTTTATAATAGCAAGCTGGTACGCACTTGAGATACAATGAACTTATCTAAATGCACACACTACAGAGAGAGAGAGAGAGAGAGAGAGAGAGAGAGAGAGAGAGAGAGAGAGAGAGAGAGAGCAGTCAGTTTTATAATAATAAGCTGATAAGCACCTGAGATACAATTAACTTCTAGTCTGAAAGCAAGAACAGAATACAATAAGAGAGAGAATGTTAGTTCTATAAGGTTTTAATGATAAGCTGATAAGAGATGGAATACGATGCATAGCTTATCTGAAAGCACACATCACATCGTGAGAGAGAGAGAGAGAGAGAGAGAGAGAGAGAGAGAGAGAGAGAGAGTAATCATGGAGGAAACAGCAAAGAGGAAATTTGCTTTCGCGGCCACAGAACTGAGAGAGAGAGAGAGAGAGAGAGAGAGAGAGAGAGAGAGAGAGAGAGAGAGAGAGAGAGAGAGAACCTCAACCGTTATGTTTTAACCCTAACGATGATCTCCATCCGAAAGCCAAAATTATTCTGCTACCCGAGAAGTCGGTGACTTTTCTTATATATATATACTTATTTTTTGTTAACACACAGACATTAGCCTGTATGCCTACGTCGTCCAACTGGGGTGTATCCACCCCCCCGGCAGCCCCCCCCCCATAGTATATAAAAGTGGCATACATAAGTAAATGATTACGAAAAACACGTTTCTTTGATAGATGAGAACCAGATTGCTTTAGAAAAACTACACTAATGACAAAAAAACTGCTGTTAACGATCTAAGAATAACCTAACTTTTATTACATTAACAATAATAAAAATAATTGCCTGTTAATAATATAAGTGAATTATCTAATTTTCAATGCACTAATAATAAAAATAAGCTGTTAACTAGATAATCTAAGTGGATTAAATATTATTCAATACACTAATAAAAAAATTTGCATGTTAACAATCTATGTAAGTTGTCTAATTTTCAACCTAAGAATAAAGAAAAAATAATTCAAGTGAATACTAATTTGAATAAAATTATATAAGTTTCACAGCCATACGACTTGCATCTCAAGATGAATGGGAATATATAGTTATTATTTGTATTACGAAAACATTCACTTGTGTATATGCAAGTTTCGCCACATGGAAAAAATGCGGAGAAGGGGGATGATTTGAGAACGGGGGGGGAAGGGGGAATGGGAACGGGGCGGGGGAGGGGAGGTGGGGAGGCTCTGCATCATCGTATATTTCTATCCTTTTAATGCTACAATGAGGGAGGAAGTCTACAGAAAAGAAACAGAAAAAAAAAAAATGGAAGCCATCAAAAAGAGGGAGGAAAAAAAAAAAATGAGAGGAGGACTCTTGATTTGTGGGCGCACTTTCGAGATGGGCGTCGGTCTTTGATTTATGGTGTTGTGGTAATATGGGGTACACTTTCCCCTCCCCCACCCCTAACAAACCCCCTCCCCCTCCCCCCCGCCTCAAAACCCATACATGGCGCTAAAATCTCCCCCCACTCCTCGCGCCTCCCTCCCCCGTTAATATATACTTTTAACTCGGTGATTATGGTTACAATGAGCCCTATCTGATTACTTCATCGCTTTGTTTTTCCAAAGGTCCTTCACTGCCAAACATCCCAGTTCTGACTAGATACATAAACGGAGGAAGTTCATACCAAAATTTAAAAAGGTACAGTAATATACATTTCTTCATAATCTCCCATTAAATACATTATAAGAATCCTCAGTCATCTATATGAATATACATCCGCGGAAAATCAATGAACCACAAAAACTAAATTTATCCTCTCACAAGTTATAATAACTCTTTTACATTCAGTTACCTGAAGCAATCTGATTTTGTCATTGATCTCATTTTAACGTTGCCTTTTCATGTCATCAGTTCTCGATACAAAGTTATCACAGATTTTCTAAAAAAAACATTCTTCAAGTCTTTCTCTCTTACAAAAGTAATTGTAATTCTTGTCATTCTGCTTTAATTTAATTTAATGCAATCACTTCCTGTTATTATCCCTTCTTGACACTATTTTATCAACGGTGTTCTATCTAGTATTCCTTAATTTTTCTTTATGTTCCACCAGTAATAATGAACTTTAGCATTACTTTGCATTCGAAAGATGTATAAATATAAAAATCTCGTTCCTTCATCGATCTGAATACAGAAATAAATCCTATCTCGAAAACTAAACTGGAATAAACGCTTGGTAGAATATACCCAGGCACATCGAAGACTGGAACAATAAAAGTATTCAAACAGTTAACGAATAGAGAGACATTGTAGGGGAGGCTTATGGAAAGGTGAGAGAGAGAGAGAGAGAGAGAGAGAGAGAGAGATTGAAACATGCCGAAATCGACCCTTGAGTTATATCCTGGTTACACTCCGGCCGTGTACGCCGTGCATCATTCCGATTTAAGTTTCATGTCACTTCTTGTAAATGTTAAGTACACTCTGGACTCAGTAAATCAAAGGGCGCAGGATGATCCCCCCACCAGAATTCGTAATGTTCTTCTTCTGTTCTTCCTTCTTCTGTTCTCCTCTCGACGGGATGACTTTATTTATAAAGTAGAGGGGCGTTTGTGAGCTAAGCAGGTGGTCAGATGTCTCATACACGGACCCCCACCCCAGGACCCTCCCTCCCGCATGTTTATTACAGCTTACCTGAGAGAGAGAGAGAGAGAGAGAGAGAGAGAGAGAGAGAGAGAGAGAGAGAGACCCCCAAAGTCTCCCCCCGCATGTTTGTTACAACTTACCTTACTTATGCTGAGAGAGGGAACTTTCTTTTGAGAGAGAGAGAGAGAGAGAGAGAGAGAGAGAGAGAGAGAGAGAAAGAGAGAGAGAGAGAGAGATCCAACTTGTGGGTTTAACCACCTTCATATAACTGTGACATGGAAGGACAAAAAAAAAAAAAAAAAAAAAAAAAAAAAAAAAAAAAAAAGGCGGTATGCTTTCAAATAGAAAAAAAATAAAAAAATAACTTCTGGAACCTGACGTAACTTTAAATTTGTATTGTGTATGATGAACGGGGGGCTTCGGGGAGGGGAGGGGAGGGGGAGGCGGAGGGGAGGAGGGTTGGGTGGGAGAGGAGAGAAGGGTTAGGAAGTCTTCTTACAAGTCCATTATTGACAGCGGCGGGGCGCTCTGGTCGACCCAGAATTTCTAATCGGCTCCTCAGCTCAATCAACGGAGAGCAACTACAACGATATCAAGCTGGTTTATTGCTCGTTAATCCAATCGTTAAGATTCTTCCTTTGCTCCCTTACTTAACGAACTTCATCAAATCCCTAAACCTACTTGCCCTACTTGTATGCTCGTTAATGAACATCCTCCTGACCAATTTCAATCATCTGGGTCCATTTGTCGAAACGAAAACAAACCTCCTCTTGTATATAGAGGTTATGTCGCGCTGCATGAATCCTGGTCACAAGAAATTCAGAAGTCTCTAATTCTATATATTTTGCCATTTGGACTGAGTTACTTTTCAGCTGAGCTTTTTCCTCGTTTACCTTCCACCTAAACAATATATCTATATCTGTAGATCCTTAAAGCCAAACTTAATAGCTTCAT
>NC_087203.1:113380859-113385859 GCF_015104395.2 Macrobrachium nipponense | reverse complement strand
TTAAATAAAAGAGAGGGCATGGTAATGAACATCTCAAAAGGAGGATGGATTTCGGACACGATCGACAACGTCTTCATTCAACCAACCCTTAAGAAGATTAGAGGAAGATTATCAGCGGGGGTGACTTAAAATGGCTTGTTTGTGGATGGACCTACCTCTTGGTAGAAATACCACCTTTTCTGTAAACTTTTCTCATTCATCTACCTGAAGAGGGAGACAGCAGTCTCTGAAATATAGTACTTTTTCTCTATTTTGGTGTTTTTATGGGCTCATTTTAGATTATGATATATATATATATATATATATATATATATATCTATATATATATATGTGTGGTGTGTGTGTGTTGTGTGGTGTGTGTGTGTACATACATGTATTGATATATATGATATATATTATTATAATAAAAACTGTATATAATCTATACAAATCTACATACACACACATATATACAATATATAAATATATATATATATATATATATATATATATATATATATATATATATATATATATATATATATATATATATTTGTGTGTGTGTGTGTGTGTGTGTGCTGAAATCTGTAAAGCCTGAGACACTGTTTTTAAGAAACACATAACAAATGTGATTGTTTTACCTTACCTCATTTATCTCAGTGCATCACCAACAGTAGGGTACATCTATACGACTCACCTGAAAAAAAAAGAGAGAAAACCTATATTATAAAGGCATATATAGAGCATTTTATTACTTTTCAAACCACGTTATTTAAACCAGGAGAATACATTGTTAATAGTGGAAGAAAAAATGCATATAGCAAACTTGCTTGGATGTATATTTATCATATAAGGTTTTATATTGATCACAATTTAAATACACATGTAATTATGTGGAAAAAAAATTATAGAATGCATATATATATGTTTTATATGCTTTTAATTATTGATAATATATATATATATATATATATATATATATACACATATATACACACGTTAATGAGAACACAAAATACAATCATACAGCATCTATTGGTACCAAAGTTACTTTGAGTAATCATTTAATATTTAATTTGCCATTATTTCGCTAAGCGAATTCCCAGCCTTGCTTCATTGTAATGGAATAAAAAAAATTAATATATAACAATGAAACCATTTTAAACGTGAATGACGTAGAAAAAGAAATCAGCGAATGTAAAAAAAAAAAAAAACGTTCTCTTGGCAATGATGAAGAGATACAAAGCTCTTCGATTCCAGTCCGCTTAGAAAAAATAAATAAATAATCTCTTTGTGAACGACATCAATTACAACGCCAACTGGGATCGATAAATAATTTTACGTCAACTTTGACTCTTTATGTTTGTTAGGTGACGTCACGCCTAAAATAATAGGTTACACCGAAGGAAAGAAAATAAGGGAGGAATGAAATTAAATCGTTTTTTAATCCCTATTTCCACTCGCCTACACAAACTGTTAGAAAAAAGGAAGAGAAAAAAAATATACTGTTTTTCTTGAGAGAGGAATGCAGGTCTGGCCTGGCTGGTCTTCCATTGGTGGAGGCGGTGACAGGGCCGGGCCCCATTAATCTCTCGCGACGTGGCCTGTCTTTGATGTATGGCCGACAGACTCTGAAGGGTTATAAATCCTCAAAGCTTCGGGAGAGAGAGAGAGAGAGAGAGAGAGAGAGGGAGAGAGAGAGAAGTTGCCATGCGTCGAAATTAAAATGAGTCTACGCTCGAATTATTATCATTCGTCTCTCGATAGATGCCGGGGATAGAGTGCTTCCCCAGGCCGGTCCCGGATAAAAAACAAGAGACTTGCGATAGCGCTTCCGGGGACCTTCGGCAGCAGCGCCGAACGCGAGAGAATTGTGGAAATTGGGGTGCAAATTGGGCGAATGGAACCATCTTGCTTTTGTTGGCTGGCAGGATCGGAGCGCCATTACAGTCGGCCGCCGCGCAGCTACCTATTCAACGGATACCTATTTTCTTTTTTTTCTTCTTCTTCTTCTTTTCTTTAATTTACTTCTTTATCATTACTTGTACAACCTTTCGCAAAAGTTTATACAAGCAATCTGGTAAAGAGGGAATTTCTAATAAAGGGCTGCACAATTTCCTTATCGCCGACGATCAGAGATGATATCTTCGAAATAGAGCAGCAGCAGCAGCATCCGAACGAAGGGAAAATATATTATATATACTATGTATATATCTGCATGAACGACAAAGAGAGAACAAGCTACCTATAATTCACTTGGGGGGAAGGAGGAGGAGGAGGAGGAGGAGGAGGAGGAGGTGTGTTAGACAAGCTACAAGGGTCTCGGAGACGCGTTCAATGGCAGAAATTCGAGGCTGTCGCATCCGAGGTGAAAAACTGCTTCACGTTAGATCAAGGAGGGTAAGCAAAGGTGGGCATGCGTGCCCCCACGCCCCTGGTAATACCCATCCAAAGCCACCTAGCCCGTCGTAGAAAAATTAGGTATACCAGCATCAGGGACTGTGGGTGGATGTGATGTTAGTGGGTGGAGGACGCGCCTCGCAGGGCGGGAAGTATACTACACGGGGGTGCCCTTAGGCGGACACCAGATGCCCTAAGCTATATACCCCAAGGGCCCCTGGCGCTGACTCACGCCTTGGAAAATATCACCGACGATAATAAACGCGGCCATCCGTCATCTGGAGAGCGAGATTCGTCATACGGTTGAAGTAACTGAAACGAAATACCGAGGATGATGACGTACAAAGGCCACGATATGTTTCCCGAATGACAGCATCGTATTTCCATCTGCGACACTCACGACGAAGGCGGCGGCGATGATGGAAGGAGAGAGAGAGAGAGAGAGAGAGAGAGAGAGAGAGAGAGAGAGAGAGAGAATTTCATTTTCATGGAGACTTTATTTCCCTGAAGAAAAAAACTCGATTAGCACAGAGAGAGAGAGAGAGAGAGAGAGAGAGAGAGAGAGAGAGAGAGAGAGAGAGGGGGGGGGGGGCTTTATTTCCCTGAAGAGAGAGAAAGAGAAAGATTTCATTTTCATGGAGAGAGACTTTATTTCCCTGAAGAAAAAAATCTCGATTAGCACACCACACACACACACACACAACACAGAGAGAGAGAGAGACGATGAGAGAGTAGAGAGACGAGAGAGAGAGAGAGAGAGAGAGGACTTTATTTCACAACAGAAATTAACAGTCGATTGGCTCAATGAAGATGTCAATCTGAAATCGCAAGATAACAGAGAGAGAGAGAGAGAGAGAGAGAGAGAGAGAGAGAGAGAGAGAGAGAGAGAGAGAGAGAGGACTTTACTCCCTTGAGAACTGAACTCAATCAGCACAAAGGAAACGTCAATCGGAAATCAGAAGATAGAAAACTGCGAAAAGATATTTAAAAAAAATTGTTACGAAAAACCGAACGATAATGAAATGAAGAAGAAAGAATAATTATAAAGCTTGCGATAATATGAGTCACAGAAGAAGGGAAAAATAATAATAATAATAATAATAATAATAATAAGAAAGTCTGCAAGGGGAGAAAATGTGATGTGAGGGGGATCATAAGTCTAGGAATGAGGGGAAGGATACTAGCCATCTCCTACTTCCCTACTGACTCCCCCCCCCCCCCCCCCCCCCCCACCTCCTTCAATTCCCATTCCATTCCCACTCATCCACACCCTCAATTTCGCAGAAAAAAAAAAATTGGAATGGGGAGAGAAGCTTTATCTCGACTTCAAAGGATTAGCGAATTCGTTTTCCGTTTTTTTTTTTATCATTTGAGATATTCTAATTATAAATAGCGCTATTACTTGTTTCATGAGATTCAACTGACCTTTTATCCTATGCTGCAGTGCTGTCTAGAAGGGTATTGGCTTAGATTTCGTTCTATAGTTTTTAATTTAATGAAGTTGAAAGAAACTTTCCTTGTGTATTCATCTTACTTAAAACATCATATATCCATCCACAGGTATGCATATCTAATATAAATATCTCGGTACACCCATATATGCATATATATATATATATATATATATATATATATATATATATATATATATATAATATATATATATATATATACAGTGCGTGCGTGAGTGTGTGTACGTGAGTACATACACACACTTACACATACTTTCTAAAAGGTTCAACATCCATATACACACATACATTTATAATTTGCACACACATACACACACACACACACACACACAAAGTAACGCCAATGGAACAAACCCTCACAACAACGTAAATAAAATAAACGTGGAAAAAGAAGTAAGAAAATAAAAAGATAATCCAAGATCTTAAAATCTTAGCACAAAAATACGAACCGAAGACTCACCAAAGAAAGGAAGGAAGGAGAAGAAATTCAGACGCTGAGAGGAGGAGGAGGAGGAGGAGGAGGAGGAGGAGAGGGTCATCCCTTTTGATGTGGCTGATAGCAATAGTGGACGATGGATGACCCGGCCAAGAGTGCCACCAGAATGACGTCTCATTCTCGCACTCAAGAGAGAGAGAGAGAGAGAGAGAGAGAGAGAGAGAGAGAGAGAGAGAGAGGTGGGGGTGGGGGGGGGGTGGGGGGTTTGATCTGAGAGGGAAAGATAGAAGGGGAAAGAAAGGAGAAACAGATCAATTTCTTTACATCAGTTTGCATGTTCAACGAGAGAGAGAGAGAGTTTGATCTGAGGTAGGGAAATACAGAAGGAGAAACAGATCCATTTCCCTACTTCAGTTTGCATGTTCAGAGAGAGAGAGAGAGAGAGAGAGAGAGAGGCTGGAATGGTGGGAGAGGAGGAGGAGGAGGAGGAGAGAGAAGAGGAGCTGAGAATTCCTCGTCAGAAGGAATTATGAGGTCCTGCTGCTGCTGCCTGCTCACCCAGATCCCCATGCGAAAAGAGGAGAAAAAACTCCCCTGATTAATCGCTCGGCCACCATTGAGCAGAAGAAACAAAGGGGCTAAGGCCACATATTCGGGGGGGGGGGGGGGGGGGGTGGGGGGGGGGGGGGGGGGGTTGCTCCGGCTCCTTCACT
>NC_087203.1:113377720-113380359 GCF_015104395.2 Macrobrachium nipponense | reverse complement strand
AAAGTGGTTTCTCTAAACGTCGTAAGATTGCCGTTACCGTTAGAATAGCCTAAAACTGGAGACCAGTTCTTATCTGGTTCCCCTCCCCTCCACCCCATCTCCTCCCCCCCCCCTAATTGATACATTAAACCAAAAGGCAATCCATTTTCCTCTTCTTTTCCTTCTGCTCGTCTCCTCCTGTCGCCTGTCTCTTTTGTCTCCTCCTCCTCCTATTACTCCTCCTCCTCCTGCTTCTGCTTCTCCTCCTTCTCCTCCTGCTTCTGCTTCTTCTCCTCCTGCTTCTGCCTCTCCTCCTCCTCCACTCCTCCTCATCCTCCTCCTCCTCCTCCTCCGCCACCTCCTGCTTCTCCTGCTTCTCATCCTCCTCCTCCTCCAACTTCTGTTCTCCTTCTCCTGCTCCTGCTTCTCGCTTCCTCATCCTCCTCCTCCTCATCCTGCTTCTGCTTCTCATCCTCCTCCTCCTCCTCCTCCACTTGCTTCTAACTTCTACTCCTCCTCCTCCTGCTTCTGTTTCTTCTCCTCCTCCTCCTCCTGCTTCTGCTTCTCCTCCTCCTGCTTCTGCTTCTACTCCTATCCGCCTCCTCCTCCTGCTTCTGTTTCTCTCCTCCTCCTCGCCTCCTCCTCCATGCCTTCTCCTCCTTCTCCTTCTCCTCCTCGCTCCCCTCCTGCCTCCTCCTCCTTCCTTCTCCTATTTCTGTTTCTCCTCCTCCCCCTTCTCCTCCTCCACCTGTTTCTCCTCCTCATCCTCCTGCATCTCCTCCTCATGCTCATGCTCCTGCTTCTGCTTCTCCTGCTCCTGTTTCTCCTCTTCCTCCTCATCCTCCTGCTTCTCCTCCTGGCCCTGCTCCTCCTCTGGAAGCTGGGCAATATCAGCACATAATAATTTGTGTGTGTGCGGGGCGATGCCTCTGTCATGCAAAAGCTCCTATGCTGCACAATCACCCTCCAATTAGACGGCCTCAGTGTCACCCTAATCACAAGTTCGGATTGGGGAGAAGTTGTGATTGATGGCGCCTGATTAAGATGTTACGGAACTAAATCATAGGTCGGGGAACGGTCTCAGAAGGACACAGGAAGAAGAAGAAGAAGAAGAAGAAGAAGAAGAAGAAGAAGAGCAGTTACTACAACAACAACAAAGCAACAGCAACAAAAGCAACAACACTTGCGACTGATTTCGATGCGATGCTCACAACGTCGAAGGTTATGTAAGCTGTCCAAGGTATGATCTCATATACATTGAGACGTATAATATAACCATAAGTCATGATCGTCTGAATTTAACATACCGGGTATATGTATAAATCTATATATATATATATATATATATATATATATATATATAAATGTATATATATATATATATATGTATGAATATGTATACATATACATACCACTTATATATATACTATAATATATATATCTTTCTCGTCACGCAGCTGTACATCAAACAATCTTTTTATTTCAGAAACCTATAATTTCCTTATCCCAAGTACTGATTTCACTGCCCCTGCCCATCCTCTACACCCACTAATACTCTCTGGGGTCACTGTGACCTAGTCTCCGAATTTCACGCCCATATAACTTTCATAAATTTCGTCTTTCTGTCTTTAAATTCAGATCAATTTTCATCCATGTTTACTTCATATAGCTCTCCTGGGGAGTAAGATAACATATTGGACTCCTTTTTTATTTTTTAGTAACGTTCAAATGTCACATTCCACTATCTTTCATGGCATTGCTACTCAACACCTGAATATGAAATACGATCCCGTGGATAAACCTGGACTTTTAGATTTAAGATTAAACAAGTAAAAAATGTGTCCACGAAACTTTCAGCCATGGCCCGGTGGTGGCCTGTCCTATATCGCTGCCAGACCTACCACCATTATGGCTAACTTTAACCTTAAATAAAATAAAACCTACTGAGGCTAGAGGGCTGAAATTTGGTACGTTTGATGACTGGAGGGTGGATGATCAACATCCCAGTTTGCAGCCCTCTAGCCTCAGTAGTTTTTAAGATCTGAGGGCGGACAGAAAAAGTTCTGCTAGAAAAAAGTGCAGACAGTAAAAAGTGCGGACGGACAGACACAGCGGGCACAATAGCTTTCTTTACAGAAAACTAAAAATCTTATTTCTCAGGTTTTTCTTCTACAAACCCGTAGGTTCTAATCTTGATACCGGTTGACAGGCACGAAGGACACGCCCACTCTCTGCCCATGACAGTTCGAATTCAAGACCTGATGTCATTCAGGTCATTTTCTGTTTTATAATTTATTACTATCGAGCGCATTCTTTATTTTACTTTTTACAAATAATTTATCAATGCCAAGTGTATTTCTCACTTTATCGCTCCAAGCCACGTCTAATATCCTCTACTATCGAGGCGGTAGTGTTCCTGAGAGAAAAAAAAATGGTACATGACATTCAGGTAATTTTGCATAAACTTGTTACCGTCATTTATCAAATTATAACCTTTCAATTTTCCAAGAAGGTTAACAAGGACGGGAAAAGACTTAAAGCAACTGATTCGCGTAGGAATCTGGAAATATAAATATAATGAAACATGATAAGATAAGAGAAGGGCTGAAGTAAAGAAGGCAGCAGGATGTGTGAAAAAGATTATAAAAAAAATGACTGAA
>NC_087203.1:113367720-113372720 GCF_015104395.2 Macrobrachium nipponense | reverse complement strand
TAATGCACTGTTCCTAGGACCACTTGGTGATAAAAAGGCGAAAAATCTTCAAGTTACGAATTAAAACACTTATTTCCGTGCTCGAATTAAAATATGAAAAACAAATTTGAGGCCGTGGGGGCAAGAACACTTGAAAGGTCTGATCAGATGGCATCAGATGACATTTTGCAAACACATATTTCCAACGTCTAAAAGTTTTCAGAAGAAACCCCATTACAGACAAACAAGAAAACAAGACACAATCAAACACACAAGCACGAGAAGAGGTTGATTACGCATCCAAGAAGCCCATTACGAAACAAACAAGAACACAATACAAGAAAACCAGCGAAAAGAAAGCAAGAGACAATCAAACACGCAAGAACACAAGATAAGAAAGCAAGTAACGAGAAAACAGGAGATAATCAAACACACAAGCAGAGAAAGAGGATGATAACTCATCCAAGAAGCCTATTATGAAACAAGAACACAAGACAAGAAAACGAGTGACGAGAAAACAAGAGACAATCAAACACACAAGCACGGGAAGAGGATGATGATAACTCATCCAAGACAGGAGCAATGAAACACACATGAGTGACAATGACTCCTTAACGGGGGCAGAGCGATGTGTTAGAATACGTGCGCGCCCATGCTGCATGTCAAACAGCCGCCATCAGTCAAACGGGCGGCAACGTCGCAATAGGGGCGCGCACCTGTCAAAAACTCCGCCCGCTTGACCAGCATACGATTTGACAGGTAGGAAGGATTCCGGTACGTGAGCATTCCCACGCTCGCGGTCACTTTGGAATGAGAATTAGTAACCGACCCGAACCTGATCATTTGTAATGAGCAGGGATTCCTCAGTAATATAGAATGGTTGCGAAGGTCACTGTTTCTCTATATATTAATAATAATAATAATAATAATAATAATAATAATAATAATAATAATAATAATAATACGCAACCCGGAACCCCACACTATAAAAACCACCCAGTTGAATTGGAGGACTGTGATAAGAAAAAAAAAAATTAATAATAATAAAAATAATAATTCACACAGATGAAACATGTTCAAGAACAGTACATAATGGATCCACACAATGAAGACTTTGACATCTCCTAACGTAAATTAAACCAATACTCAAATTATAAGTGTCGCAGGACAATGCACTCGCAAGTTGGCTAGCAAAACGAAACGATAAAAATTCACCAGCTCCTCTCAAAACATATACCTGGAGATTGACACCTGTTCGAAATGAGGAGACATCAAAGGCGAGACGCCGCCGCCTCCTTCGGACTTCCTGAGGACGGCGAGGAGATACCAAACAATCCTTCGGTATGTGTAGCTACCTCCTTAGTCATCGAATACTAATGCAAAATTTACGGTAGAAGGGTTCTTCGAAGAAAGAGGGTAAGAGCGAGTTTTATAAACCTGCAATGAGAGAGAGAGAGAGAGAGAGAGAGAGAGAGAGAGAGAGAGAGAGAGAGAGAGAGAGTGTATGTGGCGATCTCCACTCGGGCAAGACGAAGCCGTCGGCCGAAAGGTAGCAATCTTCGGCTGCTGCCGATGAAGAGACTTCGGCTCCGGTAATCAAATATCAGTTCCCAAGATTAATCTGCTGGCGAGGCTATAAATTACATACGCCTGCGAATAAATTACTCGGAAAGAAATCCTTAGGTGGCAATTTTTTCTCGGGAGAGAGAGAGAGAGAGAGAGAATTTCTCAAGTGTATCATTAGAGGACTCCCATCCGATATTGTTTTCCCCCCAGCATCCCAACTCCCCAAAATCTAACGACCCCCTCCCCTTCCCCTACCCCTCCCCACTTTGAAATGGGAGAGGAAAGACGCATTTAAAGAGCGGCGTGATGTGCTTAAGAGACCAATAAGGTTAAAAGAGGGAGATTGATTGCCGATATCACCATCGTTTTGACAGCGTAATAAAATCTGTATTAAAATCTATATTAAAATCTTTATCATTTGGTATATTACTGGGTTTTATAAAGATCTTCACAGCGTAATCACATTCGCAATCATAAACACAGCCGATTATCTGCATTAAATTCTTTATCATTTGGTATATTACCGAGTTTTATAAAGATCTTTATATAATAGTAATCACATTCACAATCATATTCACAGCCAATTAAAATCTGTATTACATTTTTTATCACTTGGTATATTATCGGGTTAGAGAACTTCATATAATCGTAATCATATTCACAGTCAATCAAAATCTATATTAAAATTTTTATCACTTTATATTTTACCGGGTTAAAGATCTTCATATAATCGTAATCACATTCACTAACATATTCACAGCCAATTAAAAGCTATATTAAAAATTTTTATCATTTGGTATATTACCGGGTTAGAAATCTTCATATAAACGTAATAATACTGACAATCATATTCACAGCCATCATTCAAAGAGCATTTACAATGACTGTCGGTTGACAGGGAAATGTAGCAAAATAAACGTGAAATCAAATTACATGCTTAACCTATTAATTATCAAAGTGAGCTTCAAGCAATGAGCTGATTAAGTTAATAGTATTGATTCAGATTATCATTTATCATTTACTACTTCAGTTTCAGTATATACGACTGAAAATCAATTTGAGAACTGTCGTATCTAGCGATGACACGCCTAACTGACCACGCCCCCTTTCTCTTCTCTCTCTCTCTCTCTCTCTCTCTCTCTCTCTCTCTCTCTCTCTCTCTCTCTCTCTCTCAGCCTCCTCCTCCTCCTCCTCCTCCTCCATTCCCCAAAGAATGACAGATGGCGGTTGGATAACGGGTGGCGGGTGTGGATTAATTATTATCCAGCCATAATGAATGGTAATCCTCTTGAATCTTGATGGATTAAGTATATACAGAGCTCCGACTGCAAAAATCACGAATAATGAGCGGCGCAAATATTGTTTGAAGATGGTGAGAAACATACGATCAGTATCGTCGTCATAAAAAATTCACCGTTCCTAACAACTTGAAGTTCTTTTTCATTTTGAAAGAGATCGACGAGTGTAATTACGTAATTGGAAATTGGTGGAATTCGGTTAAATAAAACTGTAACAGCAAGACCACATCATCATTACCATCGTCATTATATCCGAAATATTTTTTTATTACATATATTTTCACTCATTGTTCCGCAACTTGCAGCGACATTATCTTCTTTACCCGACTGCGAATTTGGTGAAATTTTCATTCGTTTTCGGAAAGTTTTTAACATGACTCAGATAGGCATCAATTGCATTAATTGAAAGGAATCCCTTCATCAACGGTTCATTGATATTATTGCCAAAGCTAACTTGTAATTATGTTTATTACTTCGCTAATTACTTCTTTTCTTTTTCATATACATATACAATATATATATATATATATATATATATATATATATATATATATATACATTATATATATATATATATATATTATATATATTATATATTATATATTCAGTACTTCTCAATAAGAACTAATGCTTATAAACTTCCCAACATCTTCCTATGATGGACGTTATGTCTCTGTCCGTCCGTCTGTTATTCAGTCATGGGCAAACGGCTGTCCGATGGGCATGAAACTTGGCAGGGTTATAGTGGGGACCATTAAGATGGTTCATATTGAGGTTTCAGCCTAACCCCCACCCCCACCACCCCCACCCCCACCCCCACCCCCCACCCCCACCTCCCCCCTTAATTTGCTAGTACAATAAATGGACATTAATAAGTTCTTAATTCTTCTCTTTTCCCACAGCTGCAGAATGACAGTTCAAAGAACAGCGGAACAGGTGGAACATTAGCTTGGAACGGAGGAACAAGAAACTGAACAGGCGGAACAACTTCGGAACAACAGGAACGGAATCGCGAGGCCATGAGAGAAACAGCGCAAGAAAGCCAATATTCCTCCGTAGGTTTAATCATCTTACCCAGAATTCCCTTTGACAGGAGACGAGATTCTCTTTGATTAATGAGTTGTGATTAACGACCCACTCTCGTGAGTTAGGCAAATCCCGCGTTTCCACATTAGTTCAGGGAAACCGTCTCTCGGAAACACTGCAAAATGTTCATTTGGATAACTAGATATGCTATCAATGAAAGGCTGCAATCTGAGATATAAAATTATCTGGAAAAACAATTGTTTTTTTATCTATATTAATCAAATCCGGTGTTTCCACATTAGTTCAGGGAAACCTTACTGGAAACATTGCAAAATATAAGCTTGGATAACTTGAAAATGTTGTCAATAATAGGCTACAATCTGAGACATAAAATTTTTATCTTGGAGAACGTCTTTTATTTCCTTATCATTAACCAAAATAGAGATAAAATCAAATTTATGGCATTTCCCCAATTTCACTGACCTTGACCTAACTTGTTCCTAAATATGAAGGGTTGATAAGCAACTTTATCAGCTCTTAAATTTAAAACTGGAGAAACTGTTGGTATAGGAGTGAACCAGCCTCTTTCAACTCTAGCCCATAATAAAAGGTAGCGCTTGAAAAATAAAATTGAATAAACAGAAAAACATCGTCTTCATTCTACCACTTTTCTCCGATACGGCATAAATTAGTATTAATTCATTTAATATGATCAAAGTTAACAAACAGCTGTTTTTAATAAGTATATTATGGAACACGTATACAAAAGTCAGGGAAGAAAAGGTGCCGGTAATACAATCCTGCAAGCCCGCACGCACAGACGCAAGAAGACACACACACACACACACATACACGCACCCAGATTTGGGCTTGATGAAGGTGTGAAGAACTACAGGTAATCCGAATGCCTATTTTGGTTGGGAGCCCTGGGGTGACCGCATATCGCGCGGAATGACAGATCGCTCTCCTGACAACTCCACCGTCCCATGACGGCAATCTTAGCCACGGTGTCATTTCGCAAATTTATATCTTTATTAAGGCTATATCTCTTAGATGTTTTGACTTCAGGTATTATCCTTCGTAGAGTATTTTATACGATCAGTGTATATAAGCAGTGAAACACTATTCTGA
>NC_087203.1:113350220-113365220 GCF_015104395.2 Macrobrachium nipponense | reverse complement strand
ATGATGAAAATTATAGTTACAAATGTACAGTTCTGAATATTGATATACATATGTATATAATAAATATCTGGATCGTTTAACTAGTATACCCTTTTGTCTGTTCAAAAGGCCATAAGGCATTAATGGTAACCCATCATTCCCAAAACCTTAACATCCCTAAGAATACCTTTTAAAACATTCTCTCACTGAAACCTAAAAAGTAGAACGATGTACTATACGCCATCTTACGCCCTTCTATGAGAGAGAGAGAGAGAGAGAGAGAGAGAGAGAGAGAGAGAGAGAGAATTTCCGCGCCCTAATGAAAATTCTAAGGGCGACGTGGGTCTATTCATCATTTTTTCACATCCGGCTCCTCAGAGCGGCGCTCGGTATTCATCAGCGTCGGCGACGATGAATACATCCGAGAATGCATAACGAGTTCTCGACGGAGAAGCCATAATTCTATTTGTTTTAGGTCTCTGGTTGTTCGTTAAATGAACGCCAATGGACGCTTCGCAAAACATGCTATGAAGATATCACGGGCCTCTATATAATAAGTGGGCCATGTCACGTTGGCTCTTAATAAACATTATTCTGGGGATAACTTCTTGGTGTCACCTGAGATTTGATTTCTTGACTCTTATAAACATTATTCTGAGGATAAATTATTGTGTCACCTGAGATTTGATTTCTTGACTCTTGTTGACATTATTCTGAGGATAACTTGGTGTCACCTGAGATTTGATTTCTTGTCTCTTTATAAACATTATTCTGGGGATAACTTGGTGCCACCTGAATTTGATTTCTTGACTCTTTATAAACATTATTCTGAGGATAACTTGGTGTCACCTGAGATTTGATTTCTTGACTCTTATTGACATTATTCTGAGGATAACTTGGTGTCACCTGAGATTTGATTTCTTGACTCTTTATAAACATTATTTTGAAGATAACTTGGTGTCACCTGAGATTTGATTTCTTGTGTCATAAACATTATTCTGGGGATAACTTCTTGGTGTCACCTGAGATTTGATTTCTTGACTCTTATTGACATTATTCTGAGGATAACTTGGTGTCACTGAAGATTTTGATTGATTTCTTGGTGTCTATATAAACATTCATTCTGGGATAACTTGGTGTCCCCTGAGATTTGATTTTTTGGACTCTTTGATAAACATTTATTTTGAAGATAACTTGGTGTCACCTGAGATTTGATTTCTTGTCTCTTTATAAACATTATTCTGGGGATAACTTGGTGTCACCTGAGATTTGATTTCTTGACTCTTTATAAACATTATTTTGGGGATAACTTGGAGTCACCTGAGATTTGATTTCTTGTGTCATAAACATTATTCTGAGGATAACTTGGTGTCACCTGAGATTTGATTTCTTGTGTCTTTATAAACATTATTCTGGGGATAACTTGGTGTCACCTGAGATTTGATTTCTTGACTCTTTATAAACATTACTTTGAGGATAACTTGGTGTCACCTGAGATTTGATTTCTTGTGTCATAAACATTATTCTGGGGATAACATACTTGTGTCACCTGAGATTTTATTTCTTCCTCAATTTCGAATTCGACTCTGATCTCGCTGAAGAGGGCATCTCTGCAATCGTAATCACGTGCCACAATGGAGAGATTAATCAAAAGTCACAGTTTTGTGAAAAGGACCAGATTGTCATCGAATAAAAGCGAATGCGGTCACGACTTGTCAGAAGATGCTAAGTCAGTATCAATAAGTGATAATATAAATTACAAACGGTTGGAAGATTATTGTTATATTGCTATCATATTCCTGTGAAATCATCTCCAAATCATCACAATATCAACAAGGTTTTATTTTTCTCTTTGAAGTTTACCAACTATTTTCAGATTCATTACAATATCAAATAGATTGTTTTTTTCCTCCTTTTCTTTTCTCTTTGACTTATTTATCAGTCATCTCTACACTCACTACAGTATCAATAAGGGGTATTTTTTTCCTTCGACTGAAGTTTACCAATTATCTCTTGTTTCTACAGTATACCAACATGGGGTATTTTTTTTCTTCAACTTATGTTTATCAATTATCTCTAGATTCATTTCTTCGACTGAAATTTACCAATTATCTCTACATTCATTACAGTACCAATAAGGGGTACTTTTTTCTTCGACTGAAGTTTATCAATAATCTCAAGATTCATTGCAATACCAACAAAGGGTGTTTTTTTTTTCTCTTTTTTTTCTGGCCGAACTATATCAATGATCTCAAGATCCATTACAATATCAACATAGAGTGTTTTTTTATTTTTATTTTAACTGAAATTTACCAATTACAGCTACATCTCTCAAACCTAGGGTGCGTGGTGAGAGACCTCACTTGAAAAAGGGGTACTGGGAGAAGGGGGAGGGAGGGGGGCGAACGAAGTCGATCCTGGAGGGGGGGGGGGAGAAGGGGGAGGGAAGAAGGGAAGAGATGGGGAGAAGAGAGAGAGAGAGAGAGAGAGAGAGAGAGAGAGAGAGAGAGAGAGAGAGAGGAACTAGAGACGTCATGGCGTTTCAACACTTGTTCCCCTGACAAGCGATATATTACGTCCGATCACCCCAAAAGATATCTGTTGCGACCTGCATGATTATTCCACTCGAGCAATTGCAATACATTGACGTGCGCTTACGTGCCAGATTGCAAGGATAGACGTATGTACGTACATACATAAAAACATACATACATGCGCACGTACATGCATAAAAAACATGCTTACATACAGACGTGCATACATAAAAACATACATATATACGGACGTACATACATAAAAACATGCATACATACAGACGTGCATACATAAAAACATACATACATACGGACGTACATACATAAAAAAACATACACACATACGCACGTACATACATAAAAACATGCATACATGCCCACGTTCATACACAGAAACATACACACATACGGACGTACATACAGAAAAACATACATACATACGCAGGTACATACATAAAAACATACATACATACGCACATATATACGTAAAAAGCATACATATTTACGTACGTACATACAATACTACACCAAATAACTCGAGCAGCATAACACAGCAAAAATTTATTACAACAAATCGAATATAATGTCGTGCGCTGACGTGTAGATTACAAGGATAGACGGACGTACGTACGTACATACATATAATACTAGACCAAATAACTTGAATAGCACAAAAAAAAGTGAAATGAAACACGGACATACAATTACAGCAAATACAAAACTGAAGTGAATATTATTGACAATATCAAAATACACATTTGATACGAAAAAAACTTCAGTTATGTATGAGAATATACTTGAATCTCATTAGTTGTAATCATTTCATACGAGAGAGAGAGAGAGAGAGAGAGAGAGAGAGAGAGAGAGAGAGAGAGAGAGAGAGAGAGAGAGACTGTTTTGTATAAGAATACACTTACATCCAAATGATGTTGCATTCAACTCATAAAGGAAGAGAGAGAGAGAGAGAGAGAGAGAGAGAGAGAGAGAGAGAGAGAGAGAGAATCTGCCTTGTAGGTAAGACTATATAGCTTACAAGTAACAATTATATCCCGTGACATAATGGGCAGCTGTACCAGTTACTCGAACGGCACAATATTAACTGTAGTATATATAGCCACGACGATATATAGTTTACAATAAATCTGAGTTATTGACTTCTGAGCTGTAAATCAAGTTAAAAGTTTATTTACATACAGAGCAGTGATGCTTATTGATAAATGCGCAGTTAAAGCTTACAAAGGGGAAAAAAAAAATATTGAGGGTCGTATCGAATTCTTTTTAAACTGAGATGTTATTATCTTGAGGATTTATATCATTTTTTTTTCTTTTTTCCATATTTCACAGAGCCTGAAACGGCCGTATATCTGTAACACTGAGTATATCATTTGCCATTTCTAAAATGGTTGGACATGAATGAGATTTCATTCATTCATTCATTCATCCATCCATTTACCCATTCATTCATATATTTTCAAAATGTGTATTTTGAAAATGACATCCTTTGGTGTATGATTTTCAAGATCACAGTTTTCTGGAAAGATGTTAAGTTTTTGTTCTGTTACCCCCCCCCCCCCCCCTTTTTTTTTTTTTATTCCGTCCTAAAATGGTGGTTCACTGAAATTATCTCGTCCAACTGTGGTTCTGAATTCTCAGTTTTGGAATATTTTCTTCTTATTCTGTTTAACAACGGAACTTCACATAGATATATTTGATTACTTGTTCAGCGGCAAAACCTCTCGTTCAGGCTGATCTGTGAGCAAGAGCCCGTGCTGCATAACGCAGTCTTAGTCATAAAAAGCTACTACAATTGCCAAAACCTGAATTTCACACTTGGCATACCGTCTGATTACAACGTGGCTTAGTGGAACAACTCACTCTCTCTCTCTCTCTCTCTCTCTCTCTCTCTCTCTCTCTCTCTCTCTCTCTCTCTCTCTCTCTCTCTCTACTGAGTTTTTTGTTCACTTACAGTAATTCTCCAGCTTCATTCACAGTCACATACTTCGATAATTCAATTATAAGTAACTTCAATGAGAAACTATTACAAAAATAAAAAGGACACGACATAACATTTTCAAAACCGGTCCGAACAGACAGATTAGCAGCAGTCAGTCCACCATTTTTTTCTCTCTCATTCATCGACGGCTTTGCAAGCAACAAAGCAAGGGCTTCCTCCGATACCGATATGAATTACAAAGCAATAAATAATGTTTCCGGGCTTCGAATGAACTACAAGTGACGATGACTTATGCCAGATCTCGTATACCCCCTGGGGAGCGGGCCAGAAGTGAAAGTTCAAGTAAAAAAAAAGAGAGAGAGAGAAAGAGAGAGAGAGAGAGAGAGAGAGAGAGAGAGAGAGAGAGAGAATTACACGTAACAATTTAATAATCAATTACTTAGAGCTTCGAAAAAATGGCCCACCGGAAGAGGAAACCATACAACCGAATGCCTCCTTATGAAGCCAGGGATCCCCCCCCCCACCCAAAAAAAAGGAACACTGAATGACACGTAACAATTTAATAATCAATTACTTAGAGCTTCGAAAAAATGGCCCACCGGAACAGGAAACCATACAACCAAAGGCCTCCTTATAGGAAGTCGGGGGCGGGGGCCTAGGAGAGCAGAAACAGCTTTAATTCATACCGCCTCAAAATATCGACAAAAATAAGAAGGAAAATATATACCCATGTTTACCCTGCAAATTGCCCCCGTTTTGCTGGCCTTCAGTAACAGTGATTTACGCATTGCACTGCTTGAATTCGCCGACAGTCCGGTGATCTATTGCACTTTGATGTAGCTCGAAATTAAAAATCATAAGTCATGGCCGACACACTGGTTATTTGGAAGGGTCTGGGGCGAGGCGGGCCTGTCCTCCCGGCAGTCACCAGGGGCGATTTTGCCCTCATCGCCAAGGAGAATTGAGACCCTAATGACAGTCCAAGCGCAGCACTGACTGGCGGCCGACTTTCTTAAGACTGGCGTTTTCATTCCGTAGATCAACTGCCTCAGTTTTCTTGAAGTTATCAACAAATTTACTCGTTAATGGACTTTTCGGGGGCTCAGGGCTGATTACTAAGGGGCCCCCGATTTTACATAACCTAAATCCTAAAATAAAAGGGTCCATAGATGGAGGGATGCTTATGCACACACACACATACACACACAAGCTGATTACTAAGGGGCTCCCGATTTTACATAACCCAAATCCTAAAATAAACTCCATAGATGGAGGGATGCTCATGTGCACAGAGAGAGAGGAGAGAGAGAGAGAGAGAGAGAGAGAGAGAGAGAGAGAGAGAGAGAGATTTCTCCGTCGAAATGTAACTTCTTAGGAATCAAATCCCACCACCAACACAGCAAAGAGGAACCGCATCTTTGTACACCACAGCATCCCGTACATGCACAGAGAGGCGCCCCCGGGACCAAAAGTGAACGCCAGAAATAAATACTGGAAGGGCCAGTGCATCTTCTCAGATCCCCCAATAGGTATTCATCAAATTTCCTTCGGGAAAAAAAAATTTCCATATTTTTTCTACATATATACATCTCCTAAAAGCCCACCAATTCATCATCCAGGATATTAGGAGGTGGTATGGAGGCATTTCCATAATGATATATATACAAAACTTGGCCTTATTAATGCCCATAAGTGCCCCCGCTCACGTAACGCATTGATCATCATACATCTTGCAATTTTGGCGAGGTTTTCCATCACACCGCTTCCCTGAATATTGCCCGATATATCAACCATTTTGGGCCGCGCCTCACCGTTTCAGTTCAGAGGTGCCAACACGCGCATCACGGCCCGAAATGAACTTTCCCCCCGCTGGAAATCCAGACTTTTGAAGCGCCCTCCGAGGGGTCACTCCTTCCAAGACGTCCTCGGCAACGAAATCCTCCTCGAGCCCGTCCGCCATCTTTTCTCCTGGATTTCGCGCGAAAGTTGCGCGCCAAAAACGTTCGACGCGTTGATAAATAACCGGCGGTTGGCAGTACTGAATAGCTCGGTCCAAGGTGTTCAATATGCGAGCAGTGGCTCTCGGTCCTCGCGGTATATATACTCTCTTTGGCGCCTTTTGGTGGCCTGAAGAAAATATTGCGTGGAAAGTAACGCGGGAAATCATTTGAGGGAGTACGTCGACGCTTTCAAAATGCCTTCGATGGCGCTTTTAAATGCAGGTGAAAGGGGTGTCATTAAGAATTGAGAAGTGGAGACCAAAGTAAAATAATCAAATAAAATGGGGGTCATGCTGACAAATATTGAAGAGGCTTATAAAAAACCATAGTCGGAAAAAAAAAAAATAAAATAAGATGAAAAAATTGTGGGATCATATTTTCAAATACTGAAGAGGCTTAAGACAGGTTTTTCTTGGAAAGAGAGAGAGAGAGAGAGAGAGAGAGAGAGAGAGAGAGAGAGAGAGAGAGAGAGAACGTATAACGTAAGATAGATTTTCTTATAGAGAGAGAGAGAGAGAGAGAGAGAGAGAGAGAGAGAGAATTAAAACTTCACGTATTCCCATTACCAAAAGATGTAAAAACTGGATTGTAAGCATTTTCAACAATACGGTTGCACATTTCGTAAACAACTGCGCATTCCGGAAATCAAAGATAACAGATTGTCGTAAATCGCCCATGAAATAAACAAAAGAAATTACATGAACCATTGAGACGACGCCTATAACTCACCTTTATGAACGTCAATAACAAACAGCAAGAGACGAAATTTTAGATAACGCGATTTTAAGAATAAAACAATCGTTATAAAAGAGAGAGAGAGAAGATGAGAGAGAGACGAGAGAGTGACCAAGAGAGTAGAGAGACGAGAGAGAGAGAGAGTAAAAATAATCGTTATGGATGATACGAAAGAAATGAGATGGATAGCATACTCTCAGAGAGAGAGAGAGAATAAAACACTCATCATGGTTGATACGAAAGAAAGGCAAAGATGGATGGCATACACACACACACACAAAATAAAACAATCATTATGGTTGATACGAAAGAAAGGCAACGTTGGATGGCATACACTGAGAGAGAGAGAGAGAGAGAGAGAGAGAGAGAGAGAGAGAGAGAGAGAACAAAACAGTCGTTATGGATGACATGAAAGAAATGCGAAGATAGATAGCATACACTCAGAGAGAGAGAGAGAGAGAGAGAGAGAGAGAGATTAAAACTTAAGCCCAGTCTCATTACGACCACCAACAGGAAAAAGAAAAAAAAGTTCCGATGAAGGGAGTGGAGGTAGTCTACAGATATGCAAATGACCACAAAAAAAAAAAAAAAAAAAAAAAAAAAAACCATGGAAAGGAAAAAAAACAAAAAAAAGTTGCCGAAACTCAAAAGAATAAAAAAAACTTTTCCCTAGAAGTAAAATGCGGGAGAATGAAGGAACAATAGTAATAAATGAACGGTAATTAAGAGAGATTCTTGGACGGAGTAATTCTCGTAGGACTTGGCTGTACTTTTCGCCACTTGTTTATTGAAGAAATCACTTTGATTTGAAGGTGTTTACATGTGTTAACTTCATGTTATAAAGAAAATGTGTTACTATATTATGTTATAGTTAACTTCATGTTATAAAGAAAATGTTACTATATTATGTTATAAAAGACGAAGTTTACTTATTAGGTTGGGGCCACGTATCTAATTATCAGTTTCGTCCATGGCACACAAACAATAAGCAAGTAACACACTCACTGAATGTTATAATGAGAACGCAATAATAATAATAATAATAATACAGAACACAGTTTGAAACCATTCAATTATCAATGAACATCATAGTCTTTGGAAGCTGGAGTTTCAAGTCCATGTAGACCTGTTCCATATGAATAGGGTTCATATTCTGAATAATAATAATAATAATAATAATAATAATAATAATAATAATAATAATAATAATAATAATAATAATAATAATAATAATAATAACAGTTTAAGCAACAATGAGACAACAAAAATTAGAAAAATAGAGAAGAACCTTTATAAAATTAACGCAGCTGAGGCAGCAATTACTTTTAATAAAACACGTTTAAAAGAGGGTCTACTTCCAGCATACAATAATAATAATAATAATAATAATAATAATAATAATAATAATAATAATAATAATAATAATAAAGGGAAATTATATTAAATGAAATACATTTAGCTGGAACGGTCGGGTGGCAAAGCTATCACTGAAAGCAATCTCCACGCTTGAAGGCAAGGAAATAAAGCCTTCTACCAAGGAGCACTGCTTGAAGGCAAACAGAAGCAGCCACTGCCTGCGTTAAATTGGGGAAGGGGGGCGGCCGGGGGGCGGAGGATTATTTTGTTAATTGCCACCGTCAAAGATAAATGACACCCGGGCTTCTGAATAAGAAGAAGCTACGGCAAACATAAAGCCACAAAGACGTAAATCAGAGGGAAATCTTTCCCTAACTTCAAAGTTAACTGATCAAACTTCCTTTTTTCCTCTTTTATTTTTTATTTTTTCGCGCGCTTATAAATCAGGGAACTTCTTGAATTATATATTTATCTCGCGATAGTGGAAGCGAGCGGTGCATCCACCTGATGGCAAAGGGGGGAAAAGACACCGCGAGATATATGGCGGTTCAGATGTTCCCGCAGTCTCGCATAATTTGAATATAATTATGATGCCGGAAAGAATGCTTGCCTCCACTTTTAGACGGAGGACGGTCGACGCCAGGCAGTTTCGACATACGACCTTGCTTATTGCACTAACGTGCGAACGATGACATTCCTACATTTATCAGTTTGTCAGTTTGGTTTTCCTTATAATGACTGATCTCTTCTCTCTGCATTTTTCTATTACCTTCTGTTAATTCTTTCAAATGAACACGATGTACTTTGGAAGCTTGAATTTCAAGTCGGTGGCCCCTTTGGTGGGTTTGTTCCCAACGAACAGACTTCATCTTCTGCATCATAATAATAATAATAATAATAATAATAATAATAATAATAATAATATAATAATAATAATAATAATAATTAATAATAATAAGCTGAAGTAGCTCCAGGACTCATGCAGAAGAGTGCGCTCCTAGAAACAGCGCACATAGCAAGAAAAGTGATGGACTCCAAAGGAGGCAGGATGCAAACCCGGAACCCCCCCCCCCCCCCTACCTACACTATAAATACCAAACAGTCGAATTGGAAAACTGTGATAGGAAAAAATATAAATAAATAAATAAATAAATAAATAAATAAATGAATAATAATAATAATAATAATAATAATAATAATAATAATAATAATAATAATAATAAAAAAATTGTAGGATAAAATTATCTTCTTTCTGTTGATTTAACAAAGAGGACAAAACTTCAAGAAAACAAAGATAATAATCGACGAAAATGAGAAAAATAACCAAACAAAGAAAAGAATGTGACAGAATCTTTTTTTGTTCGGACCCCATTTTATAATAATAATAAAATAATAATAATAATATAATAATAAAATAATAATAATAATAATCATAATAATAATAATACAATTGGAGGATAAAATCTAGGGCTAAGAACTAAAAGGGCCAATATCAAAAAAATGGCCGATTGTAGTCAGACCATCACTAAACTAGAAATTTATCTCTGTTTCAGTGCTATAGTGGCCAATGTTATAAGTTAAGCAAGCCAAACCCCTCCGCCAACCCCCCCAAAAAAGCTTTCGTTTGCTGTACTTACCTGAATTTTAATAAAGGAAGCAATATTTTAAATGCGTTTTTCTGAAAACATGGTTTTATGACATTGGCCCTTCTAGTTCTCAGCCCCAAAAATGATATTCATGCTAATTCAATATAGAGGACAAAACCTCAAGAAAACAAAGATAATAATCGACGAAAATGAGACAATAACCAAACAAAGAAAACAACGTGTGACAGAATCTTCCTTCGGACGCATTTTCTCCTTCGAAGCAAAGCATCAACAACCTCGTCCCCCCCCCCCCCCCCCCCCCCCCCCCCCCCCCCCCCCCCCCCCCCCCCACCACCCCCCAAAAGATGTTTATCCTGCAACTAAGCAAACACTGCACTGACACGGCTAACTACAGCAACGTCCTCCAGCAGAGCGGAGGAAAAGAAAAACAAAATAAATTGGAGTCAAAAGACAAATAAATTCCTCGAGGATTTCGAGAAGTGCGTCACCATATGTTTGCAATTGCAAGGAAAGCATAAACAAACAGTGGGCGAATTAGATCAGAGTTAATAAAACTGTTAGTGTGGGATATTATAAACACTCAAGCTTTTGCCACATGTTTAATGTTAATAGACATTCCTTATCCAGTCGTTGTGAACGCATTCGGAAATATATTCATTAAAATATCTCGCCCCGAGCAAAATTTTCCATGAGATAGAGTAAAATTCTATAAGAAAAAACTCGTCAATTGTAAAACCATAAGCAACAAATACATTAGGATGAAAAAAAAAAGACGATGATCGAGGTGTAAAGAGCATAAAAGTTTGAATAAAGAAAATATGGAATCTTAAATAAACAGAACCCGAGGACTTGAATGCAAAACCTAACTAATCGTAAAATGCAGCCCAATAAAAATAAAATACTGTAAGGACCTTCCTTACTATCAAGATGTGACCACTATCAAGAGCATTCTTCTGCGATTCAGTTTCATAGACCTGTACCTTACAAAACTTAAAACCAAGATTGACTGACTTAAGAACCAACACGAGTGAAAAGCTATATCTTTTCCAATAATATGCAAGGAGAGGAGATAATAAGTGAAATACGTAACAAAAAAGAATTAAAACAACAGAAAGACATAAAATGGGAAAATAACAGACTTTCTGTCCTGCAAATTAAGAGAAAACACGGATATGAATCCTCTCTCATACAACTTCAGGAGCTGGGATAAAAAATGATAATACACGCAATAAAAAAAGGATTAACTAATAGAAAGGCATCAGAAGGAAAAGAACCAACTTCCTCCCATGAAAAATAGAGAAAATAAGGATATGGAATCGACTGAATGGATGTACCACTGTAAGTGCTTGTCATCCAGAAGGGGGCAAAATATCACAAGATGGATGAGCCATTAAGGAACCTTATTTGGGTGTACGTACGGTCAGTCTGGTTTTCTGATATAATAATAATAATAATAATAATAATAATAATAATAATAATAATAATAATAATAATAATAATAATAATAAATTAATAATAATAACAATAATAACAAAAGAAGAAAAAGATGTTTATGGCAAAAATACCAATAAAAACATAAAAGAAAACTATATTCTGGCAATCAAAACAGCAAATCTTTGACTCCCATTGATAAATGTGGATATAACCAGCAGCTTATACCTGGTAATTAATCGCAAGAAGTTGAATTAGGTATATAATTAAAGCCCTAATTATCTACTATAATAAGAGTAATTATCCTGTGATTTAAATTTCTTAATTAATTCTACCATGCAAAATTTCTTTTCAGTGTATCTGTCAGTCAGTCGGCTTGCCAAATAATATTATCTCCACCACTCATTTTGGGTTTTTGGGAAGAGTTAGAAACAAACACCCACCCAACCCCCACGCCCTGGCTACTACGCCCATTCCCCCCACCCTGTTACCCCCGACCCCGTTTTCTCAGCCTCCCTCCCCCCTTCCCACTCACCCATTTTCCCTTTCCCCCAAAGGTCCCTCTGGCCAAATCTGTGTTAGGGAAATGGATGGAGAGGAGTAATTGGCTAATAAATCCTTTGGGTTCCCGAAATGAAAAAAAAAAAAAAAAATAAAAAAATAAAAAAAAGAACTCCTGCATCCTTGGTTTGGTTCTAATGTAGAAACCTCGTATAGCATTGGAAAGCGGTGATGGTGGGGGGTGGGTGGGTGTGGGTGGGGGTGGGGGGTGGGGAGGGGGTGGGGGGTAATTGGTGGTGAGTCCTCACTCATTCATGAGTCAAAATTTACAGGCGGCTGACTCAAGGTAATACGTACATGTAATACGTGGGTATAGGCATCATGAATTAAAAAACACACACCACTTGCTTATAAGAGGAAGAATATTTATCAAACTTCTATGAAGTTTTCACACACACACACAGAGAGAGAGAGAGAGAGAGAGAGAGAGAGAGAGAGAGAGAGAGAGAGAGAGAGAGAGAGAGAGAGACTATGAAGAAATGGAAAGACTGACGGGTTGTCAATAATTCCGAATCAAATATTCGAAGGAAAATGAGAGAGAAAGAGAGAGAGAGAGAGAAGAGAGAGAGAGAGAGTTCTCTATCACAGTAATTCAAAACGTCATACCTATCGGGAACTGTATACACGAAAACTAACCGACTCTCAAAATCAATTTGCAATGAAGCACTGGTCAAGAGAGAGAAATAACCAGTAGCTAAGACTAAGTTAGTGAAACAGTCCATGTTTGTGAATCATATTGGAAAATTATTGATGGTGAAATAGCACGACCAGAGTTGACTGCCTATCGTAATAAAAAAAAAAAAAAAAAAAAAAAAAAAAAGGAGAGAAAAAGTTATAAATGACAACAGAACGATTAGGAGGATTTTGGCGAAAAGACCGATTTACAGATCAAAAGAAGTGTACGAGAATAATAGAGCCTTCAGAAAGTGACGTCCGAATAGCAGGCTTTCAAGTACACGCGACCCCACGCGTGCTTTCTTTCGATGCGCGCCATTTAAGAAAAAAAAAATAAACAAAAAATAGTTTCGCGCGGGAAAGTCTCGGCGAAAGAGAGGCGCACTACCGGTGGCACCAGCCATCAATTACACGCATTCAGAAGTATCCAGTTCTAAATTAATACCCATCCCACTCTGTAAATCCTGAGCCCGGGACAAAAACAGCTGACATTCGGGGTAAGGGAGCTTTGTGGGGCCTGCTGAAGCCTTGTGATTTAACACCAAATGCCTCCACCTGGTGAAAGACACATGGCTGGCTGGCTTGCTCTCTCTCTCTCTCTCTCTCTCTCTCTCTCTCTCTCTCTCTCTCTCTACTTTCTTGCCATCCCGCTCACAGCAACTCTAGGTGCAGATTCCAGCATGATCAAATTCTTAAGAGGTCAAAAGTAGAAGAGCCATACCCATTCTTTCTCTTCGAAGAATCAATTTAATGAAATAACATGACCGAGAATCAATTTAATGGAATAACATGACCTGTCTTTATTAAAAGGTAATTATCTGCACAAATCGTTATGAAGTTTTAAACCAAATTAATAATATTACAAGACAACGTAATTATAATTCTGCGGAATACGGTTGAGTATCACAGACATAATAATCGAAACTGATTCAATTTGCATTCATATATGTTTGTACGTACGTATGTCAGTAGCAAATTAAGGAAAAGTTCTTACAAAATTCCATTCTCGTCACTTCGAACCCCCTCTCCCACCGCCACCCCCCAAAAAAAGTTTCATCCATCAACAGCTGAAAAAAAAAGTACAAATGAAAAATAATGAAGTGTTAACTGAACCAATCTCTCTCTCTATCTATCTATCTCTCGCAAAATCCCCAGTTGTTTATTATAGCCATCAAAAGAGAGAGAGAGAGAGAGAGAGAGAGAGAGAGAGAGAGAGAGAGAGACTGTAAATTAAATCTCTCTCGCAGGATCCCCAGTTCTTATTATACCCATCAAAAGCGAGACAGCACACGCGCGCACACACACACACACACACACACACACACACACACACACACAGAGAGAGAGAGAGAGAGAGAGAGAGACGGTAAATTAAAACCCAAAATACAATCCCAAAAGTGTAAGCTAAGCGCAGCCGCATAGATTGTTTTACTTATATGTCGAGATTTATACATCGTACGAATGTTAAATTGAAATCTAAATCACTGTTCTTCCATAAGTTTTTGTCGTCGCTCTTAAATTTCCGAGATTTAAAGGCACCAAGACCTACTACTACTACGGCTGAATAGTGGGGGGTGGGGTGGGGGTTTGGGAAGTGGAGACGGGGAGGAGGAACGGCCGAGCCCCTGGGCGTATGGGAAAAGAATTGCCAGTTGGGCGGTGGTAAAGGTAGGGAGGGAGGAAGGGGTTTCAACAAAAGGGGGGAGGGGAAGGGGGAATGGGAAAAGGGAAGTGGGACGGGGAGGGCATGGGAGGGGAAAAGGAAGAGGTAGGGGAGAAGATGAGGGGAGGGTTGGGGAGGGGGAGGAGTCATGGGAAGGGGCGAAGGGGATAATGGGGGAGGGATGAAGGGGTGGGGAGAAGGAGAAGCGGGGGCAAGGGGAGGAGAACGTGAGGGGAAAGGGCCTGGGAGGAGAAGTTTGAGGGGGAAGGGGAACGGGAGGGTGAGTTAGAGGGGAAAGGGGGAGAATACGATGACGATTGTAATCACAAAAGAGACGACTAAGAAAGGATTAAAAATCTGAAAAACAAAACAAAAAAATCAGCAATCGTTCGGCTAAGTATGGAAAAACGAGTGGAGTCTATCCCATTAGTTCTGCGTATTCAGCAGTCTCTCTCTCTCTCTCTCTCTCTCTCTCCTCTCTCTCTCTCTCTCTCATCCTCGCAAA
>NC_087203.1:113315220-113340220 GCF_015104395.2 Macrobrachium nipponense | reverse complement strand
AAGAAGAAGAAGAAGAAGAAGAAGATGATGATGATGATGATAATGATTTAATTCAATTTTTAATACATTTTATCTATTAATTTATTTATTTTTTTTTTGGATAAGCGAGATCCCATCTTTCTCTATTTCCCTTTACTTCTTTTTAATACATTTTATCTATTTGTTAATTTATTAATTTTTATTTATTTATTTATTTTTTGGATAAGCGAGATCCTTTCTGTATTTCCCTTTACTTCTTTCTAATAAACACCTTAATATTATCTTATAAGCTTGAATTTCAAGTCAATGGTCCCTGTTGGGTTGTTCCGTAGCAATAGGGGTCATCTTCTGTCTACTAAAAATATAAAAACAATAATAATCGAAATTAAATAATTAAATAAAGTAGATTTCAGTTAAAAAGAAACTTGACAGAAATAGTCTTTAACTCTCTTGTCGACGTTATGCGTTAGATTTTGTTCAAGAAACATTAATCTTGGGGCTGTTCAGCTTCAGCTACAGACAAGACGTTTCCCCTAAGGCAGGCTTGTACAGAACTTTAATGAGGACACACTCCATTTAATGACA
Organism: Macrobrachium nipponense; assembly: GCF_015104395.2. Classification (NCBI taxonomy): domain Eukaryota; kingdom Metazoa; phylum Arthropoda; class Malacostraca; order Decapoda; family Palaemonidae; genus Macrobrachium; species Macrobrachium nipponense. Next base: position 113,339,656 of record NC_087203.1, on the reverse strand, counting down.
AAAAAAACACGGTCACACAATACTGGTATGTGAATTACCCGAGTCAACAAATTGCGAATTTTGTACCATTTAATCTAGGGCCAGCTATAATTTTAATACGGTTTTTAAATGAATAATGAGTTGAACATTTCGATATATATAATTCACCTAAAATAACAAATAAAATAAATTAAACTTTAAGAATACGCATAAATTTCGTGCCAGTATTTAATCTAGGGCCAGCTATATTTTTACTATGGGCTTTAAGTGAATAGTGAGATGGATATTTCGAGATATATATTTTAAACAAAAAGACAGATATTGATGGAATATAATCAACTTTAAAAATAATCTTATAGTGACGCCTGATCCTCGTAACTTTTCAACGGGGTTGAAGAGCAACATCGAAGCCAGAAATTAACATCCGAATAAAAATAAAATAAAATAAAATAAAATAAAATAAAATAAAAAATAAAATAAAATAAAATAAAAGAAAAAAAATAAAAATAATAAATAAATAAAAATAAAAATAAAAATAAAATAAATGAAAATAAAATAAAATAAAAATAAAATAAAATAAATAAATAAAAAATAAAATAAAATGAATATAAAATAGAATTTAAAATAGTCAAAATCGGTGTCATTTCACCGAATTTCGTCTTCATTCTCATCTTTTGTGAAAAACCTCACTCCGAGTTATGATTATACAAAAGCAAGTCACATCTGAAAAAAAAAAAATTTATTTATACCCTCTCGTCCCACTGCCTACCCATACATACGAAATCTTCCATGCTCCTTTCCTCAAGACGCAACCTTAAGCAATACCGTAGAGAAAGAGAGAGTGAAAAGTCATAAACCAACCGACTGCCACGTCTTTTTTTTCCCTTACCGTACGAAAAAAAAAACTTAACTGACCAGAAAGTGAAAAGGGAACTAGAGTACCGGGGAGGACAAAAAATGAACAGGTCAAATGCGCATATATATACCCATCGGGACTAACTCTTAGCCACGGGTTTATGATCCTTATATAAGACTTTCCTGGTTATCTAAGGGTTTATTTTTTTGTCTTTCTCTCTCTCTTTCACATCCTCCACCTCATATTTTTTTGGCATCAACTTGACCTCAATTTTTTTTAAATGCTTTTTTTAACTTAGGCGTGTCAAATGCCCAAACTGGTCTTTTTTAAAAATTCAGTCTATGTAGTGCATTGGTGGAGCGAGGACCGAGCTGACCTCAGGACAGAAGCTGGATTTGACGGCTACATTGTAAAAGGTAAACACATCTATGAATGTAGAATTTTGTAGAACTGAGGGTATAGAAACTGCATGCGCACGTCCGTTTATAAGCACTCTGCAGAATTACCGAACAGTTACCATTACAAGCTTGATCCGTCTATGACAAATATATGCGTAATGTGTTCCGCTATCTCGTTGAACTGAAATGTACCTAGAGAATTTTATGTAAATTCAGCTTTACCTCTTCGATATAATCTATAAAATTCCTGCCAATTATAAGTACAGAAACTACATGCGAGCAACCGTTGTTATGCATTTTGCAGCATTCCTGAATAATTGCAAGTACAAGTTTTATCCGATAATTGTAGATAAAAGCGTATTATGTTTCTCCGTCAAGTTAGGTTGAAATCCACCTAAAGCATTTCATGCAAATCGTGGTTAATTTCAGCTTCAAATTATTCATGTGATCTATACCATTTCGTCCGAGTCTGCTTTTGTAGACCACTCACCGCTTTATAACAGCAAAACATTTTTGACGAACTTGTTCTCAAGATCAAGTTAAAACATTTCAGTAAACGTACAAAAATAATAATCATAATAATAATAATAATAATAATAATAATAATAATAATCTGGAAAAACTAGAGGCTGAAGTACCCCCATGACTCATGCAGAAGTGGGATCCTAGAAACGGCGCACATAGTAAGGAAAGTGATGGACTCCTAAGGAGGCAGGATGCAACCCGGAACCCCACACTATAAATACACCCAGTCGAATTGGAGGACTGTGATAGATCCCCCCCCAAAAAAAATAGTAATATTATATTTTTTTTTTTTTTTTTTTTGCTCTATCACAGTCCTCCAATTCGACTGGGTGGTATTTATAGTGTGGGGTTCGGGTTGCATCCTGCCTCCTTAGGAGTCCATCACTTTTCTTACTATGTGTGCCGTTTTTCTAGGATCACCACACTTCTGCACGAGTCCTGGAGCTACTTCAGCCTCTAGTTTTTCTAGATTCCTTTTCAGGGATCTTGGGATCGTGCCTAGTGCTCCTATGATTATGGGTACGATTTCCACTGGCATATCCCATATCCTTCTTATTTCTATTTCAGATCTTGATACTTATCCATCCCTCTCTTTCTCTTCAACTCTGGTGTCCCATGTATTGCGACATCAATGAGTGATACTTTCTTCTTGACTTTGTCAATCAACGTCACGTCGTCTGTTTGCACGTATCACCCTATCCGTTCTGATACCATAGTCCCAGAGGATCTTTGCCTGATCGTTTTCTATCACTCCTTCAGGTTGGTGCTCGTACCACTTATTACTGCAAAGTAGCTGATGTTTCTTGCACAGGCTCCAGTGGAGGGCTTTTGCCACTGAATCATGCCTCTTTTTGTACTGGTTCTGTGCAAGTGCCGGGCATTCACTTGCTATGTGGTTTATGGTTTCATTTTTCGTATTGCACTTCCTACTATGGGAGAGATGTTATTTCCGTCTATCGTACTTTGAACTATCTGGTTCTTAGGGCCTGATCTTGTGCCGCTGTTATCATTCCTTCAGTTTCCTTCTTTAGCTCTCTCTGTAGCCATTGCCAATTGTCATCGCTGGCTAGTTCTTTAGTCTGTCCATGTACTATTATTATTATTATTATTTATTACTATTATTATTCATTTTTATTATTATTATTATTATTATCCAAAAAGACGAACCCTATTCACATGCAACAAGCCCACCACAAGGGCCACTGACCTTGAAATTCAATCTTCCAAAGAATAGCATATACATTGGAAACTAGTAACACAAGATAAATGGCAAATACAGAAAGAAGGGATCACTTATTATAAAAAAAAAACATAAGAAATGAACAAATTAATGAGTAAATAGAAAAAAATGTATGAAAAATGAAAGAACTAGTGGACGAGAGAAAAGAATCAGTATTTCCAAGGAGTAATAGAGGGTAATAGGAAAAAAAAGACATTACTTATTAAAAAAATTAAAACCAGTACTTTTAACGAAGAAGTTCCCATCGCTGATTAATTATTTATGCGCGCTCGGCTAATAAGTAATCAGAACTGTGCTGTTTGCTTCACTGTATATTTCTAATTGAACGACTGAGTAATTTAGGTGGGTGTTAAGTGTAAGCAATGACTCGGAACGTATTTGTTTATCAGTGACGAGGACCAATTATGTATGCAACAGGGAGGCCTTGACGGAGTTGAGGGAGGGAGGGAGTGGAGGAGGGGGTAGGGGAGGAGGAGTCAAGTCGGTGCATGCCTCTGAGCATTCATTCTCCCTCTCTCTGTCTCTCTTCTTCTTCTTCTTCTTCTTCTTCTTTTAATCTCTCTCTCTCAGATAAGTGAGCACACGATGTCACCTCGGATGGACTAACAAGTCTTTGAGACATCCTAATCCTTGTAACTCTCTCTCTCTCTCTCAAACAACGATTTAATATTAAAGATTGCATTTTATGGAAACTGTCAACTAACTCTCTCTCTCTCTTTCTCTCCTCCTCCTCTTCTTCTTCTACCCTAGGTGGTCCCAGCTACGTGAAAACGAGTTTTTCCTTCCCCCTTTTTTTTCTCTCTTTCTTTCGTACGCTCACTCGTGGGTGTATTCTGCAGGTATTTCCTGTGTTTCGTGAAACCTTTGATTAGAACATTATCTCAGGTATCCAAGAAGTCTGACCCCTAGTAATTATCCGCCTCCTTCTTCACAATAACTTTTAAAAACTAGACACTTCTAGAAAACGGTAAAATAAACCTGGGGGCAGGATGTTCTTTTGGAAGTCTTCGCTAACCAAGGAAATGGAGAACGTCAAAATTCCAAAGCCATATTCAGTCAAGATTTCTATGAATTTAAATGCGTCTGCCAAAGGTTTTTACCATCAGTGCAACAGTCTGACTAAACCTCTTGCAAGTCAAACAAGAAAAGTCATTTAACATGAATACGTTTCACATCATTTCCAAATTTCCATATATATATATATATATATATATATATATATATATATTATATATATATATATATATATATATATATATATACATATATCATTCAACTCCTTGAAACCAATAATTATGATTCAGCAGCAAAGACACGAAAAGTTAAAATTATGATTCAGTCGAAGTTATGAAAAATGAAGTGTGATTTGCAAATTTAAGCTTAACAGGTCATCGACTAAATGAATAAAGTAGTAACGAATAAAGTACCACCCTCACTCCTGGATAAAGTTTCTCTCTCTCTCTCTCTCTCTCAAATATCTACAAAGAGGACATCCAAGTCAGGGTGGCTGAGTCCTTAGTTACCTCCTCCGCCTCCTCCTCCTCCTCCTCCTCCTCTTCTATTCTTTCTTCCTCTCTCTTGTCGAGCTTTACCGTCGATCTGCCCTATCACTGTCACACAAAGTGTGTAGCTCTTCCGTTTTTCTTTACTCTCAACCTTTCCCTTTTCTTTTTTTTATTTTTATTCTTTCGCACTGTATTTATCACTGTAATCAATACCTGTAACCTAGTGGTCTCAAAATGAATCCTCCTCACATTAAATATAACTTACATTAACAATACACAATTTAGAACCTTAACAGATTAATCTATCAGTATATCATTAGAAAGTCCCCCTCACCAAAATACCAAGCTTGATTAAACGATAATATCAAAACCGCCATTTAAAACTATTTCACAAAATTAATACGGGACTGGATTATTGGCTCGTTAATATCCGAATTACGACCTTTAAAAAAAATAAATAGGTTCAGCGGTAATATCCAGTGCTTTACCTGATTTTATCTGCGATGTATATTTATGAACACAAGGCGTATATACGCTGAAGTTGGTAATCCTTTAAAACGAATGTTTTAATTGGTTTTTATTATTGTTATTCTGTTATGAAGAATGACAAGCAATCTTTCAGTGTCCTTTCCATATTTCATATCATCCTTTTTATTTACTGTTTCATCACACGTCAGTTTCCTTTTCCCCATTCATCCGTTTAAATTCAACAGCAGTTTCATCATCCCTCCCATTATTTCCACCCGTTCTTTTCATCTGCGCTTCCTTCCCCCTCCCACTATTCCTTCCCCGCTCCCCCATTCCCGCTCACATAACCTCCAATTCCTTCCAACGCCCAACCCCTTCCGAAGCTCTACTTAACGATGGGTGACGGTATCCCCTACCCCTTCCCCTACCCTTCCCTTCTTACGCACCCCAAATCCTTAAGCTCCTTCCCCCTCCCCGCCCCCCTGATGCTATATCCTTCCCGGTGGGTGAACGTCTGTCTCCTTCCCCAGTTTCTTCCCCTTAACCTCCACCCAAAATCCCCCCCCCCCACCCACCCCCTTCCTCCTCTTTCCCCTGATGCTGTCCTCAGCGATGGGTGACGTCGGTCTCGTATCTTCCAGCAGAAGCGGCTGCTACGGGAGGGAGGGGGGCGGGCCGGGGTGGGGGTGGGGGTGGCGGCCATGTCTCTTGCAATGGCTGTCATCTTTCTAATGACAAGCTCGGGAAATTGGACGATATAAAAAATGGGGCCTTCGCATGCAACTGCCGAGGGGCTGCCCGCTACTGCTGCTGCCTCCGGAGTAAGACTCCGCAGGCGGAACACGAGGAGGAGACGGATAAGAAGAAGGCGTTGGAGGAGGAGGAGGAGGAGGAGGATAAGAAGAAGAAAGACAAAGAACTAGAAGGTATTGGGTAGAATGAAATAACATTCGACATATTAACATTAAACATACTACAACGAGAAGTAAGAGAGGAAGAAGAAGAAGAAGGGAGAGAAAGAGGGAGAAGGAATTAGGCAAAATGAAATAAAAAACGAAATGGTAAAATAAAAAATACAATAATGAGACGGAAAAGTAGAAGGAGAGAGAGAGAGAGAGAAGAGAGAGAGAGAGAGAGAGAAAGTTAAAAAAAAAATACAACAGTCCCGGATGTAGATAAAAAAACAAAACAATGAGAAACTAAACACAAAAAACGAAACGCCAAATAACAACACAAAGAAAAAGAGAGAAGGAAATAGGAAGTAACACACACCAAGAAAAGAAGAACAAAACAGAACGAAAAAAAAAAAAGTAATATTACACCAGACTCCTTATTCCTTTGTCCGAGGCATTATTTCAATGCGTCTCTGCATTAGCCATAATGGGTATGTTGAACTCCCATCGTAATTTGTTCGGCAAAAGACAGCAATAAATAAGGAGGCAGTAAATGAGACGGTAGTTTGGGAAAATCTCACAGGAAACAGCCATGAAAATTAGCCGCTGTGTCTACAACCACTTTAGACAACGTTGTCTAACGTTGTCTAATTTCACAGAAGGTACAACGTAATTACACAAACCCCGTGAAATGAGTCAAGATATACAAGCGTTGTGTGTGTGTGTGTGTGAGAGAGAGAGAGAGAGAGAGAGAGAGAGAGAGAGAGAAATATAATATTTATTAGGTTCTATGGCACAAAAGGAAATTACAGCAATTACGCTAAATCCAATTTCTAAGAATCATCGGAGGGAATGTTGAGGAATGTCTAATATCGCGTAGGACATAATTCAAGGGGACACGACGGGTTTCTGGAGAGAGAGAGAGAGAGAGAGAGAGAGAGAGAGAATTATTCATTAAGAAGGTTTCGTCCCTCATCACGTTCCACTGGCATTCCTTAAATAAAATGAGAGAGAGAGAGAGAGAGAGAGAGAGAGAGAGAGAGAGAGAGAGAGAGAGAAGGAATGGTAGGTAATCGGCAATGAATAATAACGCAGGCAACGGAAGAAGGAATTAAGCAAAGTAAATACAAATAAAAGAAAAGAAAATTCATGAAAGGAGAGACAAAGGAAAGAAAGTTGAAGGGGACAATATGAAAAAATAAATAAATTAATTAAATATATAAATTTTTCAGATTAAATACAGAAAAGGGAATGACGAAGGAACGTACTAAAGAATAAAGTAACGGAAGAGTGACTGAAAAAAAACTAAAAAGAGTAAAGAAGAGAGGAAGGGAAGGGCGAGAAACAAGAGACTTGGACAAGGCGTATGAGAAGAATTACGCAATAACAGATGGACTGAGATGGGGTGATGAATTCGAGAACAAGAGAGATTAAACGGCAAAAGGAAAACGCCTTTGCTAGACTTTACGTAGCAAAAGTCGGAACAGGGGGGAAACAGGAATGAAACACGCATGTGTACACACATACGCAAAGATGAAGGGGAAGGGGGAAAGGGGGAGGGGTTCAGGGGGGGGGTTAATAGCTATAAGGTCCCCCACTGGAGGTGAGTCCCATCATCAAACACCATCCGTCACCAAATTGGAATATATAATCTTGGGAGGAGTGATTGATGACCTCATATGTATCCCTATTATTAATTTTGGTTCACCTATTTTTCTGCCCCAACCTCCATCCCTAAAGGATCTACTACAGGATCTACTTACTGCAGGTTCTACTACTCTCCTTCTACGTTACCTAAAGAGGGGGGCGTCGTCTTCTGCCTTCATTTCCTGCCCTGAAAGTCATTTTTGAGGTAAACGTATACATGCTACCGAACTGCTGAGAGATGATTTATGAGTGGTAAAGTTCCCTGTGCCATCTATGAAATTGTTTCTTATTAAGGGCAATTTTATCCGGCGATTATCTCCTTGTCATTCTTCCTCATGTTCGTAAAAAAAAATAGTAAGAAAAAGAAAAAAAAAGGCACCTTCTGAAATTTAAAAAGGTAGTTTTTCTCTCTAGATCTCAACAATTACCACCAAGTAGAAATTTTTAAAAAAAATAGAATATAAAAAATGAATCAAATAAACTCAAATAAATAATAAAAATAGAATATAATATATGAAAAACATAAAATAATTACATAAAAAATAACCAAAATAAATAAATATAATAAAATTATTAAGTAAATTACATCAATGAAAAATGAAAAAAATAAATATGAATAAATAAAGAACATTTGGTGTATTTCCTGATACAGCCCCAATGACACTTGAGAGACAAACTAAAACAAATCAACAATCACGAGTCACAAAAAAAAAAAAAAAAAAACAAAAAAAAAAAAAAAAAAAAAAAAAAAAAAAAGTATATCTAAAGAAAGACATCCATCTTGGGTGAACATTACACTCCAGCATTTAAATCTATCATCGCTCGGGAACCGTGAATATATCAACATGGCAAATCGCTGTCGTAGGAAAATAATTCATCTCAATTAACTTACCGGTAGAGCTGGAGTATATAGAATTAGCCGTGTTTTCTAACCCCTCCTTCTGCCCCCAGCCCCCGCCCCCCCAAAAAAAAAAAATTATTCGCACGGAATGGTTGATAAATATTCCTACACTTTAGTAACACGCTATTTCTCTCTCTCCTCTCTCTCTCTCTCTTTAATATCCGGCCATTGTCACAAAAGAAGAGGCGAACTTGCCACCATGACGAAGGTGAGAACAGGATATAAATTTTTTGGCAATGCAGCACCCCGCAGCCCCCCTCATCACCCTATCCTCCCACCCACCCACGGGCGCTTGCCGTTTTTGCCGACGATTATACCGCTTCCGCCCGCTTTTTATCCCGTGGGTGAATTTTATTAAATTAAATATTTATCAAGCGTATTCTTGGAAGCGAGTTTATATAGCTGAAGAGTGTTTATGTGATATAGCTTATAAATTCTAATGGATATGAATTAGCGTTGTTGTAATTATGTCTTGCTTAAGAAAACGTTTTATAGTTAAGTAAAGATGAGCAAAAACGCACACATCACTATTTATAAATATTATATATATATATATATATATATATATATATATATATATATATCTATATATATATATATATATAATATATTATAAGTATAGCTAGTATAAAAGGCACATTAAAACACTCTGGTTTAAAGGTAAGGACTATATTTCGGTGGACCTTACCTTTAAACCACTGTTTTAATGGCCCTTTTATACTTGAGACGTATCCTGTTTTAACAGAAGAATTTACTTAATATATATATATATATATATATATTATATATATATATATATATATATATATATATATATATACTAAACTGATGACTTCCATTCATACATAGTTAGGGTCTGAAAACAGACATTAGTATACATATCCTCTCTTCCTCTCTCCTCCTCTCTCCTCTCTCCACTCTCTCTCCCCTCTCTCTCTCTCTCTCTCTCTCTCTCTCTCTCTCTACTACTATAAACCTGATAACCCCTGTAACGTCAATAGGCCTAAAACTAACCACGGGGGAGCATAAACAAACATTAAATAGGCACCATATGATCGTGCAAAAAATCTATTACTCAAGTGTACCATGAAATTATTAGTTTTTTTTCTTTTTGTCACGAGTTTGAACCGAATCACGATAAACTATATGAGTAAATTACGAATATGGAATAAGCGATAACACAATAATGAATTTAGCAGAATGATGAACAGTTATATCAATTTATCGAGAACGTCTGATATAAGTAAAAGTTCAAAGCGTTTTGAAATGGTCATCGTTTTGCTAGGCCTATGCTAAGGGTAGCTGCTATATTGAGCTTTGATCTAAATAGTCTGATACGAGAGAGAGAGAGAGAGAGAGAGAGAGAGAGAGAGAGAGAGAGAGAGAGAGAGAGACGATAATATTGAACATGAAGCAATGGTTATGGATGATACGGGAGAAACAACACGATAAACAGCATACACACTGAGAGAGAGAGAGAGAGAGAGAGAGAGAGAGAGAGAGAGAGAAACAATCAATCTAACACATGTAATTAAAAAGATATAGTCGATGAAAGAGTGAGGAGAAATAGCCTCCATTAGACATATTGCTTAAAAGTCCCGGGGCAACCCACCCCCTCCAGTAACCCCCCCCCCCCTTTTTTTTTATTTTTTACTCCAGACTCCATCCTGGGAATTAGGCCTATAAAATATTGTCATTGTGACGAGTTTATTAAGAGATAATCAGAATGGTATGACACTGTATACGTAGACTTTGGATATATATGACCTTTCGCGCCTTCTACGTACAGTTGTTGTGTTTTATTTTCATTAAGAGAGAGAGAAGAGAAGAGAGAGAGGGAGAGAGAGAAGAGAGAGAGAGAGAGAGAGAGGAGAGAGAGAGAGAGAGAGCAGAAATTTTACGTAACCTTTCTAGTAAGGGTTAGTGGACAAGACTAACTTAGTAATTATTTCATACGGTAAGTAACACAAATAGATGAATTAGTATTAAATTATATTATTATTATTATTATTTTATCAATTATTATTATTATTATTATTATTATTTAGAAGATGAACCTATTCATATGGAGAAAGCCCACCAAAATTTAGCTTCCGAAAAATATAGTAACAGAAGGTAACATAAAATACAATAAATACTATAATATATATATATATATATTATATATATATATCATATATATATATATATATATAGATATATATATATATATATATATGTATAATAATAAAAAAAAATATACATAATATTTTATGATAAAATATTTTCCTGTATTAACTTTTACTTTTATGAATCACTCAAAGAAAGCTTTAAATATTTTTTTTTCTTTCGGATAAAAAATGCGATGAGGATGAGCAAAATGTCCAAAGGCTAAGAATATATATAATATATATATATATATATATATATATATATATATATATATATATATATATATTATATATATATAGGATTATATAAATTTGGTACATCATCATCTGTCGTTTTTCGGTTTTTCATATTTTTTTACGTCAAAAAGGTCCAAATTTATCTGCTTTCGGCTAAAGGACGTAAATTGCATATAAAGCCTTCCCATTAGATTTATCTACAGCGCATGACTTTTTTATTTTTATTTATTTTTTCTTATTTTTTTTATTTTTCTTTTTTGCCCCGTCCCTGTGACCACCCTAACGCGACCTAATATAAAAGAATAGTTGTCAGAAAACACTAAACCCTATGCAGTCAGGAGGACATAGGACCTAAATGCTATAGTGTCTATGAGGCCATACCTGCACCCAAGAATTACGACCTTAAGTGACTTGCCACTCAACATTGTCTTTTCCACTCGTACTCTCGATTATAGTCTCCAACTTTATCCCACATTAGGCCTTAGGCTCACGTGCTAAAGACTTTGACCAATAATTTCTGACGTAATTTATCGCCCCAGAGTTATACATTATACTTTCGGATATACTGCAATACGTTTCATTCAAATGAAATGACTAAATTTAGGCCGCAGACGCAAGTCTGTATTCTTGAATATAATGCAATCTGATTATTCGAGAAATTACATCAGTTACCCATCAAAAGAAAACGAGAATTTTAGAAAATGGAGACTCGCTAATGGGTGCGTTTTATTTGAACAGCTGGTCTCGTAATTGATACAATAATGCTGCTGCTGTATTTTTAAATTTGCAATGTTGACACTTTTCGAAATGGAGCAGGCTCGTGCAATGTGATTTGATATGGCTGATTACATTTTTACCCTTTTGATTATTTACATTCTATGGAAAAATAAAAGAGGTTTTTTTAGAGATTCCTTTAAAAAAAATTTTTTTTATCTTACTATATTTGCAATGTCAACAATTTTCAAAACTGAGCAGGCTCCTCATGCAATGTTCAATCTATGACTGCTCATCTCCCTCGTCTTTATTTACAATGCAAACTCTTATTAAAAAACACAAGACACCATTTTAGGGCAATACATCTGAAAGACGTACTAAGGAACTTTTTTACTTTAATTAGATATGATTTCGACAGAGATGAAAAAGAATATGACAAGTCTACATGTATTGAGAGCAGCAGACAACTCGATGTCATCCCACAAATACGCAATAAAAAGGGAAAACTGAAAATCTAATTAAAAAAACAAAGAATAAATAAGAATTGGGATGGAAGAAAGTTCATAATGTCATAAAAAAACACAATAAAAAGGGAATAAGGAAACCCCCAATAAAGAAAACAGATAAAAGAGTTAGTACGGAAGAAAAAATAAAGGTCTATACCACCTTTCTCTCCTTCCTTATTTTTTCCTCCTCCTCCTCCTCCTCCTTCTCTCAAAAACACAAAATAAAAAAGGAATAAGGAAAACCCCATTAAAAGAAATAAAAAAAATTGTGAGAAAAAAAGAAAGTCTATACCTCCTCCTCCTTCCAAAAACACACAATAAAAAAATGGAATAGGGAAAACCTCCATTAATAGAAATAAACGAAAAAATTGTGAGGAAAAAAAAGAAATTCTATGCCTCCTCCTCCTCCTCCTCCTAAAAGCACAAAATAAAAAATGGAATAAGGAAAACCTCCATTAAAAGAAATAAAAAAAAATTGTGATAAAAAAAGAAAGCCTATACCTCCTTTCTCCTCCTCCTCCTCCCAAAAACACACAATGAAAAAATGGAATACGGAAAAACTCCCAAAAAATTGGTGGAAAAAAAAAGAAAAGAAAAGTCTATACCTCTTCCTTTCTCCTTTCTTCCACCACCTCCTCCTCCTCCTCCTCCTCTTCCTCGAACCCAGTTGAGCCTAAACGCGATAATTCTACATCTCCTCCTCCTCCTCCCCCCTGGTGTTCCTCTAAACGGCGGGACGCTCAGACAAAAGCCTCGCTTGCCTCCACAGAGCCGACGGGATTTGCCCTCTATTATTAGGAAGGCGGACACTGCTTTGCTGAATTTCCTTTGGGGGTTAAGCTTGCTCTTCGCTCTCTCTCTCTCTCTCTCTCTCTCTCTCTCTCTCTCTCTCGATGGCGGTCGTGGTGGAGAAAGAGAGAGACAGAGAGAGAGAAGAGGTTCGAGGGTGTTTTCATGCCGACTTTTATTTCTGATTCTTTTTAAGTGTCCTTTTCAAAACTTAATTTTTTTTTTAAATCTTATCCTGAGGTTGTTTGACTTTTTCGGGTAACGATAGCTCGATGAATTTTGTTTGTGCATTGATACACACAGGTGTATATATGTGTGTGTATATATCTACACACATACATTATATATATATATATATATATATATATATATATATATACTATATATATAAAATATATGTATGTACAATACTTTCCTTGGATCTACCAACACACAAATATGCAATATTGAATCGTTACGGAAAAAGATTAAGCATTACTTAATACTGAAAGATGTGTATATCACAAATTGATAAACAATCATATAAAACTTAATAAAAACATTGAATTCGGTACCGAAAGTACCAACACAAAATAAGTACCAACACAAAATAAGTACCACTTAGATGTGCAAGTAAACCACACTCGCCTTAATACAATACCGCCCCCGCCCTACTACACAAACACAAACACCTACAAACCCACCCATACACAAACAGACATCCCAACCCTCCAGACAACAACTTATGGTCGATACAAACCTCATTCCGGTGGTGGGGGGAGGGGGTGAGGGGGGTGTAGGGGGGGAGATTGAGGGGGCTTGGGGGAACCTTCCTTAATACAGCAAACAGTTCCCCATATACAAGTTGAAGTCATTCTTCAATATTATGGAGGGAGAATGGAAACTTACGGGCGTTTGTTTGGGTGCATGCAAGAAATGCTTTCGGGTCCGATGCTCTACTCTGCTCTGCTGATGCATATATGTTTTTTTTTTTTTTTTTTTTTTTTTTTTTTTTTTTTTTTTGCTTGGGAACAGTGAGGAAGATATTTTAACTGTCTTCAAAAAATTTTCTCGAATGAAAAATATTTAAAAAAATCTAACGGTTTTGTAAGCTAAATGCGTTACAATGCTTGCTGTGCAGGCGTGCTTGGAACCTCGTTCAAAAAATATTTTCGAGTGAATATTAAGTAATCTAACCGTCGTGGAGTGAGAATCAAGTCATTTAACTGTCGTGTAAGCATTATATAAGCTTAATAACGCGTTAAAGTGCTTGCAGACGTGCTTGTAACCCGACTTCAAAAATCGTTTCAGCGCTTGCAAGAAGAGCTTGGAATCACGTTCCGAAAATCTTTAAAGTTAAAAAAAATTAAATCTGACACTCGTGTAAGCTTCGTAAGCTTAATACTTTACAGTGCTTGCAAAAGAGTGTTACAAGGAGTTACAAGGATTAGGATGTCTCAAAGACTTGTTAGTCCAAGCGAGGGGACATCAAGTGCTCACTTATCTCTAGGAGCAGGTTTTACTGTTCATTCACAGTGTCCCAATGATTTTGTCTTGCTTTTTTTTTTTAAACTCTTCCACACTGTTGCTGTTTACAACTTCTGGTGGCAGAGAGAGAGAGAGAGAGAGAGAGAGAGAGAGAGAAGGAGAGAGAGAGAAGAGAGGAGCAGAACATAGAGAGAGAGAGAGAGAGAGAGAGCAGAACATAGAGAGAGAGAGAGACAGAGAGAGGAGCACACCAAGAAATGACAATTGAATTTGCGGGAACTACAACACACGCACACACACACACACATATAAAGGCATAACTTAGGCCAAAGCATTACGGGGTGCCCTGACACAGACAAATCGAGCGCATTATCAACACGTGCAGCTTTCACGGAAATGACAAGTCCTTTATTCATGGCAACGCCAAGTGGCGTGGGACTACAACAACGCTATACGTCATATACATTCGCAGACTTATACATATATCATTGTTCACTGCAAACACACACACACACACACACACACTTATTCATGTATCATGCTTTCTTACGGCTAGGACTCTGACGCTACCGCTAACTATCCCACTCCGCCCAACCGCCCCCCCCCCCACCCCCCCCCCCCCCCACCCCTCCCATCCATCCTCAGATCCCAGTCCCATCATGCATCTCTCCCTATTCTCCCCTCACCTTCTTCTCTCTTCTTCTTCCTCCTATCTCCTCCTCCTTACTCTATCCTTCTCTTCTTCTTCTCTTATTCTATTTATCTTCTTTTCCTCCTACTCCTCCTCCTTCTCCTCTTCTCCTTCTACTACTTCTTCTTCTCCTCATCCTACCCTTCTTCTTCTTCTTCTCTTCGTCTTCTTCTTCTCTTTCTTCTTCTTCTTCTCTCTTCCTGCTTCTCTACTCCTTCTCTATCACATTCGCTGTCTTTCTGTTCTCTTGTCCTCTCCTTCTCTCTGTCTCCTGTCTCGTTCTCTCTCTCTCTACCTTCTCTTCTTTCTCTTTCTCTTGGGCACTCACTCTTCTCATCTCCTCCTTCTCTCATCTCCTTCTTTATCTCTTCTCCTCTTCTTCTCTCCCTTCCAACGACTCTCTTTCTTCTTTCTTCTCTTTCTCTACTCCTACTCTGTACCTACTTTCTTTCTTCTCTTCTCCTCACTTCGCCTTTCTCTCTCATGTTCTCCGATTCTCCCTTCTCTCTTCCTCCCCCCCTCCTCTTTCCTCTCTCCTTTCCTCTTCTCCCTCAACTCTCATCCTCACCTTCTTCTTCTTCTCCTCTTCTCTCTTTTCTCGTCTTCCTTCTTCTCCTTTCTCCTTTCGTCTCTCTCTCCTTTCCTCTACTCCTCTCTGGGCTCTCTACTCTCCTTCTCTCCTCCTTCTTCTTCTCTTCTACTTCTTCTATCTCGAGTCACGCTCTTTCATCCTTCTATACTTCTTCTTTCTCTTCTTCCTCCTTAATCGTACGTCCTTCTTCTTCTCTTTTTTTTCCCTCCTCCTCCTCCTCCTCCTCCTCCTCCTCTTCTCTTCCTCCTCCTCCTCTTCTTCTTCTTCCTCCTCCTCCTCTTCTTCTTCTTGTTATTCTCCTTCTCTTCTTTCCCCCCTCCTCCTACCCCTCCTCGCTTCTTTCCTCCTCCTCCTCCTCTTCTCCTTCTTTCTTATTCTCCTGTCTCTTTCTCTTTCCTCATAACTCCCTCCTCCTTTCTCTCTTCTCCTTCTACTTCTTCTTCCTCCTAATCTTACTCCTTCTTCTTCTCTTTTCCTCCTCCTCCTCCTCCTCCTCTTCTTCTTCTTCCTCCTCCTCCTCCTTCTTCTTCCTCCTCCTCCTCTTCTTCTTCTTGTTATTCTCCTTATCTTTCTCCCCCCCCTCCTCCCCCATCCCCCCTCCTCCTCTCTTCTCTTCTTCTTCTTCTTCTTCTTCCTTACTCTCTCCCCCACCTCCTCCTCCTCTCCTATTCTTCTTCTTCTTCTCCTTCCTCCTTCTCTGGCGTAAACACGCCCCCCACCACGATATCCCCTCCCGCTAATTCGATAAACTAAAATATAACTTCATTTGCCGCGCGTACTCACGGGAAAACAAAAGCATGGTAAATGTACTTCAAATGAAAACGTTCGTAAATATAAATGAATTTACATTTGATAAACGAATGAACTACAAGAAAGCACCACACGTACGCACGCACAAATACATACGCACACAGACGCGCAGACACATACACAAAGAATTCGTTCTCAAGTTTAGATTCCAAAAATGTCACACCACATTCTAGCAATGAAAATTTAACTGCGTGAGAGCAAGCTCACACACACACACACACACACACACACACACACACACACACACACACACATATATATAGATCGTGTCTGTAGCTACATATGTATGTCTACAATGCCCGGCTACAGAAATTCAATCATTCCTATACACACATACGCCAGAAAGAAATACGTATGCTTAGGCATTGTACATCTACAGACACACACACTTACACACACACTTAGGGCTATGCATTCCTCTTCCTCCTCTTCTTCGGACCTTTTGCATCTCACGTTGTCCTTCATTGCATAGGCTGGCAACGAGATAAGAACATTTCTATGATTTCAGCAAAACGTTTTGACATGATCAAAATAAAGTGTTGCCTTTGTGAGCGTCGCCGTATTCCCAGGACATAGATAAACGTGATATATTCCCAACTCACGCTGCTGCTGCTGCTGCTGCGTCCTCTCTCTCTCTCTCTCTCTCTCTTCTCTCTCTCTCTCTCTCTTCTCTCTCTCTCGGGCTCTCGCTTATCTAGTACTGCCCTTTTATTTCGACGCTTCGAAAATCACTTCATTTTTATCCTGCAATCTCTCTCTCTCCCTCTCCAATCTCTCTCGTCTCTCTCTCCCTCTCTCTCCTCTCTCTCTCTCTCTAAGCCTCTCATCTCTCTCTCTAAAACAGTGATTTAATATTAAAGATTACAATTCACTGAAACCGTCAACTCTCTCTCTCTCTCTCTCTCTCTCTCTCTCTCTCTAAACAGTGATTTAATATCAGAGATTGCAGCTGATGGAATCTGTCGACGTTCTCTCTCTCTCAAACAATGATTTAACACTTAAAGATTGCAATTCATGGAAACTGCCAACTCTCTCTCTCTCTCTCTCTCTCTCTCTCTCTTCTCTCTCTCTCTCTCTCGTTTCCCTGATCTCCCTTTGTTTCCCTTCCTTCTCTCAGAGACCATTTTCTCTCTTTCCTCACCCTACCTTCTTACCAGACCACCGATTTCCCCTCACCCTCGTCTTCTCCCTTCCCCTCAACCTGTCACTTACAAGGCTCCCTCCCCTCTGCTGACTCAGCCTCTTCAAGATTGCCATCAAATATCCTTCCGGATCCTACAGGACTCCTTGTGTGAGGGTCTCCTCATCTTTTTGTAATTCTCCTCATTGCAAAATTGCGTTACTCAAGAGCATATATTATGCATTACCTTGTTCGACCAGACGCGTAGTGTTTGCAACCCTCTACCCTGGATAAATTAATACAATATAGGAATTGTGAATATGAGTAAATCAGTTGCAAATGAGGAGAAAGTCAAGGGAATTACAAATGAGAAGAAAGTCATGGAAGTTGTAAATGAGAAGAAAGTCATGGAAGTTGTAAATGAGAAGAAAGTCATGGAAGTTATAAATGAGGAGAAAGTCATGGGAGTTGCAAATGAGAAGAAAGTCATAGGAATTACAAACGAGAGTAAAGTCATTGAAGGAAGATTGATGTCACGGGACTCTAGATAACGTGTTGAAATCGTCACTTGCGCAAAAATAATAAAACAAAATAAAATAAAAAATAAAATAAAAAAAAAACAATATTTTGTGGCTCATATTTTCCTTCAACACATTAACGACCTAAGAACCATACCATCGTAGCAGATTATATAATCAAAATCCTGTTATGATTTCTTAAAAGTTTCTCTGATAACCACATTTAAAAGAGTATTTATCACGAGTTAACTTCGGAAGCACTTGGCAAATAGCAATATCATACTTGGTGAAAAAGTCTATGGGATGCACCCTCCACCTTAAGTATCCCAATTGCATAATTTAATTAAGTGTGCGTGTAAAAATTGACCAACTAAAATTATAAAGCCAAATTAATAGACACAGATAACTAAAATAATTGCTAGCGTCATCAAAAGTTCTAGTGATAACAAATTGAAAAGTAAGCCTTGTGATGGTGATGTAAAGGGAATTTTACCTTAAGTCTTTAGTAATTATATAGTGTGAATATAGTTTAAGTATAAAAATTAAACAACTAAAAAAAAAAAAGCACAATGAATATGTACACAGATAACTTACAAAATTGCTACCGGTATCAAAAGTTCTAGCGACAATGAACTGACAATAAAAGTGATGGCTTACATTAAGTGTTTTGTAATTATATTCTGTGAATATAGTTTAAACATAAAAATTAAACAACTAAAATCAAAAAACAAAAATGAATAAGTACACAGATAACTAAAAAATTGCTACCGTCACCAAACGTTGTCGCGACAATAAACTGACAAATAAAAGTGAAGGCGAGATATAAAGGGGCTTTTACCATAAGTGTTTCGTAAACATTATGCAGCGCTGGGACATTTGTCTATACGGTAGTTTCGCCTTCATCATCACGTCAGCATCATTATCAACGACATCCCTTTTGCTTCCCTTGTCTCGCTTTATCGGTGTCTCGTAAAGCTTAGGTCATACGAAATGTAATACCACATTAGTTCTACTCAAACGCCGTGCCCCAAAAACTATTTTATACCTGTTGCCTCTTAATTTATCGCCGATATATACGTTTCGCGTTCCGTACCCGTCCACTGGATTCCAGTCTGATAAACTGGAATGAAATGAAGCCCTCGGTTTGATAAGCTAAAGTATCTGATGGATTTTAAATTGGCAATTTTTGGTTGGTGACGAACCAGAGAAAGATTTCCGATTCTATGAGAAGATAATTTTCCTCTTAAACGTTTCAGGATTTTATCAGATACATTATAATCTGTTATTCGAAATAATTGCATAATGGTTATATAATTAACACGGCTAAGCTAATTAATTACTCTAAAGTCATCTCAAGTCACATGCCAAAATTTATGTAGAATATTACCAGTCATTTATGTGGATCTTTACTAGCGACAATAAAAACCTCAATATAATCACTATAATTTGTATATGTCTTTTACATAATAACATCAATATCACAGAGCGCAAATGAATTAACACGAGCATTAAAAAAAAGGGATCTTCCACAAAATAGTGCTCACATCAGCAGAAGCGACAAGGCGAATCAATTAAATGATATTCATGTCCTCAACTCGGCCGCCTGAAACTGAATAACTCCCCGTCACAAGCAATAAGAGTCCATTAACTCATCGGATGATTAGAGAGATAACAAACATATGCAAATGCTGTATGTGTGTGTATATATGTTTGTGTGTGTGTTTGTGTTGGTCTACCCGAGTCTATGGTGGCAGCCGCCGCTGTTGTCACAGCCAACACACCAAAACAGATAAAACTTTACCCTGAAAAAAAAAAAAAAAAAAAAAAAAAAAAACAAAACAACAAAAACAACTCCGTTTTTCGTGACACCAAAACAATCATACCCGAGGTCAGGTCAATCAAGAGGAAGGGAGCGGGGAAGTTACAGTTGGCATGCCGGTGGGGTATAATTCACGAGGGCACGTCGTCCATCTTTATAAATCAAATAAAATCACTTTCATTTGCGACTCGGTCTTAAAAAGCCTGGCTAACCCGATTAACATGTCTACGTGTTCTGTGCGTTCATGATCCTGTTTACTCAGTGTGACTTCCTCTCTCTCTCTCTCTCTCTCTCTCTCTCTCTCTCTCTCTCTCATCAACCTGATGAAATTCACTCCCTTGCAAGTATCCAGGAGAGGCACCCTTTCATCAACAAATATTCTCTCTCTCTCTCTCTGTGATCACACGATGTCTCCTCGGATGGACTAATAAGTCTTTGAGACATCCTAATCCTTGTAAACTCCAGTCCTGTAGACATAAAATTGGTCTCTCTATCTCGACATTTTGAGAAACAAGAGAAAATCATAAACATAATATTATTTACCATCAAGGCTTCAATGCTGGAGCCATTAGCAAGCATGTATTATAGGCGATCATTACCAAGCTGATATTCGTCTTGAAACTGTCAAGTGCTTCCAAGACGCATCTGAATCAAGCAAGCAAGCAAACTTGCCTCGGAATTCAATCGTCAGGAAGAATGAACAGTCCCATCACGGTCACTGCACCCATCACTTAAGTGCAGTCCCATCTAAATCATCATAAATTCTTTCCGGGTAACCAAAAAAAAAAAAAAAAAAAAAAAAAAAAAAAAAAAAAATCCGTAATTTTTCTCGCTCGCGAAACAAATGAACATATACGAAAATATAAAAAAATAAATATATTAACCTCACCCCCGAAAACACATATCCCACAGCCTACAAATGCATATATCACTCCGCTTAACAATTAGGGTTTGGGGTCTGCATGGGGGGTGGGGGGGGGAGGGGGCAGGGGTGGGGTGGAGGGGAAAAGGGGAGGAGGAGGAGAATGAGGAGGAGGATGAGGGGTAGGAGGAGGAGGACGGGAATGTATTCCGTTAAGTGCATATAATGTACGTGTGTGTGTGTGTGTGTGTGTATGACATTCATTCCCACGTATCTATCTATCATCTGCCGTCCACACCTCTCCATAGCCTAATGCGTTTGTTTCAGCCCCTTTGATGCACAGCTTCCTAAATAATGCGTTTCTGCTCTAAAAGCCTATAAATCCGGGAGATAAAAATCTCTGGCAGCAGCATCGCCAGAGTCGCTTGCAGCGTCCGTCGTAGCCGGAGAGATGCTGCTGCTGCTGCTGCCACGTTTGAGACGATGATGAAATCACCATCATTGTCATTATCATCATTATAATCATCATTCTAATGATCATCAACAGTACAGTTAAAAAACTAACTGCTTCATTCATTCTTTGAATAACTCTGAGCTTGAGACGGACTGGCGGGATGAAATAATCACCACCATTGTCATTATCATCATTATATTCATCATTCTCATGATCATCAACAGCAACAGTTAGGATACTTAACTGCTTCTTTCATTCTTTGAATGACTGAATAACCTTCATGGTGTAATTTGAAAGATGGGAGAGAAGGACCATTATTACCTCATGAAATACAAGGGGATGAATTACATTCCTTACATTAAAAAAAAATAAAAGGAGGCATCTTTTATTGCCATGTACAATGGACAAATTCCCCACTACCTTTCTGTTAACTCGCTCTCCCCCCCTCTCTCTCTCTCTCCCTCCATCCACCCCCCTAAAACCTACCCATTGAGGAGGTCCACAATAAATTTCAAATGAGAGGTTAGTTATGTACATCCCCGAAAAGAACTGCGTTCATCAAGCACAATTGGCTGTCTCTTAACTTGCAGCACAAACTATGGCTCGGCGACATCGCCCGAGTTATTACTGAAAGTTCTGAAGGGAGATCTAATAAAAATTAAAGTGCGCGACGTAGTATTACTCTGCGTAAATTCTTAATTCTTCTTCTTTTTGTTTTTTTTGGGTTTTATTAACAGTTCCTTAATCTTTTTCAAGTTTTGTAGCGGTATACGGTAGCGAATAAGGAGCGTTGCTCATGAGAGAGAGAGAGGAGAGAGAGAGAGAGAGAGAGAGAGAGAGAGGGAGAGAAAGGGGCAAAAAAAGAGAGAGAGAGACTTATTAATACTTTTATATATATATATATATATATATATATATATATATATATATATATATATATATAACAGTATAATTATATATATATATATATATATATATATATATATATATATATATATATATATATTAGATAGAGAGAGAGAGAGAGAGAGAGAGAGAGAGAGAGAGAACAGACGCGTATTCAGCCTAAAAAAAAAAAAAAAAAAAAATTTACCGTTTTCGAAAGGCTTTGACAAAATTCGGTTACAGTCTCGGCCATAAATCTACGTTCAGCTTTAAGATAAAAAAAGGCACAGAGAGAGAGAGAGAGGAGAGAGAGAGAGAGAGAGAGAAGAGAGAGAGAAGAATCATTGGTACCATCCCTTACACGGAACCTCATCCCAGTAAGTGACAAACCATAGGAGAAGAGTCCCAGGCCTATAAACATAGTCGGCCGATGCACATTCATATCTTTATTAACATATATAGGCAAATGGGAGAAGGCCTATAAGGTGATCTTAATCACATTTAAACGCTGTGATGACGGGCCGAAGGAAAACGTGGGCCTCTCTAATTGATGTCTTTTTCGGCAAATGTGAAATTATTTAAATAATTATTTTTTTTCTTAAACCTGACCAGCCTCTGTTCTCGGAATAAATTCCTGAGGAATTTAAATATTCAATTACCTCTATACAAAATACCCTTCCATTCCCTTCCCCCCCCTACCCCCTAAACCCCTTCCCTCCCATATACATAACCACACCAGGTCCCTAGACCCTACCCCCGACATGCTCCTTCCTCCTATACAAAATTCCCTCCCCTCCCTCCCCTACACAACATGACCAGACCCATGGACACCCTACCTTTCTCCCCCCCCCCCCCTCCGCTACAACTTCCAGCGCTTTCCATCCCACCGACCCCACTTTTCCAGAGGTGTCTTGTCAACCCCTCCACCACACAACCCCATCCAGAACGCCGCCACTCCATCCTATAATCGCCACTCCAGACATCCTTACTCTACCTACGACAATCACCCATTCCGTATACTTTCCATTAGATCCCTTCATGACGCATTTCCCCCTTCCCCCCTCCCCTCTCCCCCTGCTCCTTAGCCAATTTAGTTCCCCCTTTGTGGTCTCCTCCTCCTCCTCCTCCTCACCTGCAGATATCGCATTAATGTGTCGGTGGTAATGACGCAGTTAATAAAATAACGAATGAAATAAAAGTGCGTCATTACTCTCACATCCGAAGTATAAGAAATGCAAAAAAAAAAAATTCAAAAATAATCACAATACGCAAAAATTGATGAAAATATGAATATTATGATAAAATTGATGAAAATATAAATAAAATATTATGGAAAATTTGATAAAAATATATATAGGTATATTACGCAAAAATGGATGAAAATGTAAATACGAATATTAAGCACAAATGGATTAAGAACATCAATATGATTAGGAGAAAATTTATGAAAATATAAATAAAAATATTGTGGAAAAATCGATGAAAATATTTAGAGGAATATTATGCAAACATGGATGAAAGTATAAATAAAAAAATTAGGCAAAAATGGATGAAAATATAAATAAAAACATTAGGCAAAAAATGGATGAAAGTATAAGAGAGGAGGAATATGCAACAAAATTGAATGATAATATAAATGGAAAAATCGTTCACCTCCTCTTCCTCCTTTGTTTCTGCCACGTAAAAAAATATATATATAGGGAAAAGTAGAGATAAAAAAGAAAAAAAAGCACAAACAAGTGTGCGATATCCTGCCAACGTTATATCGCTCCTACTTCTTCGTATCTGTTTTTTTCTTTCTTTCTTTCTTTGATGGGGATAGAGGTAAGGGGGAATGAGGGGTGGGAGGTGTTAGTTGGGTATGATGGGAGAGGGTGAGGGGGAAGGGGGAAGGGGGAGTTTTGGAGGGGGTCTTAGAAAATGTATGTTACTCGTAAGAGCAACTGGCAGCATGAGATCTATGACCAGTTTTCTGAACGAAATGGAATTGTTTGAGTATATCTTGTAAGAATTTCCCCCCCACCTCATCCCCTCCCCTCTAAAGGCTAACGGTCAAAAAGGAAAACAACAAGAAAAAAAAAAACTTTCCTGTTTTATAAACAGATTTAATACAAACGTTCGTCCCCGAACTTCCACATCGATTTTTGATTGTCGTGGAATGCGAAACCCGGGTCCAAATATAACGGCTTTCTAAATCTGGAAACAGGACGATGGCAGAAATATGATATTAACTCGATGTTAACTTCGATTAACTTCTCAGATGTAGAAAAGGTTCATATGTAATAAAAGTTGATAAATAAATGAGGTTATGGCTAGGCAGAACCCACTAGTGAATAAGAAAATAAAATGAAAAAAAAAATCGATGGACATGAAAAAAACATAATTATACAAAAAGAAAAACCAACTATTA
>NC_087203.1:113292720-113310220 GCF_015104395.2 Macrobrachium nipponense | reverse complement strand
GGCCCAACACACGCTAGTAGTACTAGGCCAGCAGCCACCGAGGCCCAACACCACCAACCCCATTCATAGCCAAACCAAAACAAGCCGAGATAAACTCCCTTCTAACATCTAAAAACTAAAAAAAAAGACTCTCTCTCCCTAGTCCATAAAGTGGCGCGAAGTGTGTGCGAATCTCGACTCCTAAAGTGTGTTTAGGAGCAACTTAACAAGCAATAAAGATAGCAATCAGCCAATTCGCATCGCCTCTCGAGCCGCTAGATCAAGTGCTAAAACACTCGCCCTCATCAGCATTAGCGGCCATAAAATTCCAGTGTCCCGAGCCTAGCCGATGGATGACATTGACCTTAAAGCGAGAGAGCGGAGGGAACTCCCTGATATTCCTTTCGAGCACATGGTGGAGAGAGCGTGGATTTTACTACATCGCCCCATCAAAACAAACCATAAAGTGAAGTTATGGCCGCCATGTTCCCGGCTGCCGACTGCGCATGCGTGAGCCCGCCCACCCGTGTATTCCTCCGCCAAGTACGACTGTTTCCACGTTAATTTCACAGCATTTCGCTGTTTTTTTGTTTCGTTTCAGTCATTCCTCGAACTTGTATATCAAATATCTTTGAGGTAAATATAGAATGACAATTGCTGAAAACACTATTTGCTTATTAACGAGATTACCGGCGAAAATATAACAACATTTACGAGAAAACTCCGATTCTTAACCTCATATCCTAAGTCAAACCCGAAAAAGTGAATGAAGGTTTGTACGGTAGCAACGTTGGAGAAGATGAGGCGGAGGAGACGGAGGGAGGGGATGGTGGTGTATCGGATGGAGGGAGGGAGGGGGAGATAAAGTTGGAGGAACGTTGTAGAGTTGAGTTCGGTCAGTTGACTCAGTTCTTGGCAGCCGCCTGAAGGCGACCGATGTATGCTGGTGTTACTCCTCGTTTCTATAACATGGCAACGTTCACTATGATGATTAATTTATTAAATGGCTCCTTTTACGTTTAAATATTGACTCAGTAGTATCAGAGGATGCCGTTCGGCGTTTATTGTTAATAATCGTTATATAGATAGATTTAATGTCACTGACAATGTGTTGTAGGTTACGTCAACCTATGCCTTTTCGTACAATGTGATAACGCAGACCAATATATATATATATATATATATATATATATATATATATATATATATATATATATATATATATATATATATATGATATGTATATATATCTCGATTTGGACAATGAAAATGACACGTCTTTCTACTCATAGGCTGTATGTATTATTATATATATATATATATATATATATATATATATATATATATATATATATATATATATATATATATCATTATATAGGGTTGAGGCTGCTGCCCCGTGGCCACTCCTAGGATATGGATGTCTACGATGTCTCAAGGTGGCACCCACCCGAACAATGACCTCAGTTAAAATCTGACGTCCTTATGAATAGCAAGACAAAAACTCTTAAAAAAAAAAATAATTCCTTTCTGTCACGAGTCAATTGGAGCC
Source organism: Macrobrachium nipponense (assembly GCF_015104395.2). Taxonomy (NCBI): domain Eukaryota; kingdom Metazoa; phylum Arthropoda; class Malacostraca; order Decapoda; family Palaemonidae; genus Macrobrachium; species Macrobrachium nipponense. Next base: position 113,308,689 of record NC_087203.1, on the reverse strand, counting down.
ATTTATACCAAAGAGAGACAAAAGACACACAAGCACCTTCAGGCCAAACATATGTTAAAGCATGTGTTTCCAGCCTGTATCATGGGCCAAATATGATTCATTGTCTATTAAAAGAACACGACGTAGATGGACAACTCAATTACTATGTTTAGAACAACAGGCGAGCATTTGGCTACACAAAGCTACATTGTATCACGTACATTGTATCACGATAAGTCGGTTTATAAATACCTCTCTCTCTTCTCTCTCTCTCTCTCTCTCTCTCTCTCTCTCTATATATATATATATATATATATATATATATATATAATATATATATATATATGTATATATATATATATATATATATATATATATATATATATATGTAGGTATATATATATATATATATATATATATATATCATAATTACATATATAATATATAATACTATATATATTTAATCTCTCTCTCTCTCTATATATATATATATATATAATAATATATATCATTATGTATATTATATTTAATTATAGGTATATATATATATATATATATCTACACACACACAAACTCTCAGCAATATACAGATTTTTTTTTTAAAAAAAACCTTACATAACCAAAACAACGTTAGAAAATTTGGGGAAAAAAATCTTCAACTTCAGTTTTCTTTCTAGATGCCAAAGTCGATATTTTTCAAATTATGCGTGCAAAACTCCTTTAATTTTAAAGGTTCTATGAGGTCAGCTTAAGATATTAAAAAAAAAATATTAAATTAACCAAATCAGAGGATTGGCATGTGTTCAAATGGTTTTATCAATAAACATATGTGCTGAAATTATCTTATACAGAGATAATTATATCCTCTGCATGTGTTTGTGTTTTTTTACTTCTTGGCGGGGGGGGGGGGGGGGGGGGGGGGTTGGTGTTAGGGGGATGGTTTGCAAGCACGAGAAGTGCTATAAAAGCATAAAAAGCCTAAGAATCATAAATCACCGAATGCAATATTCTTAACTTTGCAACTGAAAGGGAAGACAATAAAAGATAAGAGTAAAATGTAAAGTGTAACAAACACAAAATATTGAAAGGCATTTCTAAAGGATTGCAATGCTGGAAGTTTTATTTATTTATGGGGAGGTGCTGTTGGTGGTGGGGTGAAGGTTGACAATGCTTGATTTACAAAGCAGCAGTTGATGAGACATATTCAACTGTTTTGTCTATAGATTATGTCATAAATACATAAATATAGGTACATAAGTGAAGGGAATTTTAAATATGATTCCTTTTTTTTTTCTTAATTAAATACATAAATATAGGTACATAAGTGAAGGGAATTTTAAATATGATTCCCTTCTTTTGTCTTTTTTATTTATTTATTTATTTTTTTATTTTCTTTTTGAGAAAAAAAATTTTAGGAGTAACACTACTTGAAAGTTTCCATTTAACATCGCACTCTCGTGTGTGAACACAACGACGGAACCTCGCCACAAAGAGGCAAGAGCAGCTTATGAAAAATGTTGAACCAACTGCTCTGACAGGGAAGAGATTTCTTCACAAAACAATAATTAATCTTCCAAGACTCAGAATCAAGTCGTGAAAGGGTCCCACAAACTTGCGTCACAATTTAATGAGGGTAATCATTAATGAGTGAGAGAGAGAGAGAGAGAGAGAGAGTAAAAAATTCGGTTACCAAAGCAAATCCATAAAGAATGGTAGCCATTATCCAAACTTGTGACGTACGAAAAAGGATCATTTATAATAAGTAAATTTTCACAGAAGATTAAACCCCCAGTGAGTCTTGCGGGAGATGAAGCAAGATAAGAAGCAGGGAGAGAGAGAGAGAGAGAACCTGATACCCCTGAGTGAATGTTAGCAGCTGTTTAAGTTGTTGCACATACTTTTGGATGGTAGCATCGCTTATTCATCTCTTGCCTGCTTGTCTGTGTCTGTACAGACTCTATTCCCAGTAACAATGATGATGATGATGATTATTATCAAATACTCCCCTTTTCTTTAATTAAAAAAATTCAGGTTAATACTATTATATCCAAAATAATTATTCTTTCATACAATAAAAAATCAAACTCAGCTTCATATCATCTTCATATTCTCCTATCATCCGAAATGATTCCCTTTTTATTTAATTTTAAAAAATCTCACTTTCATTCTACTATCATCATTGTCTTGTATCCAAAATTATTCCTTCTTGATTAAAGAAAAATTTCAACTTCTTATTATTAGTATCATAGTCTTGTATTCAAAATGATTCCTTTATCATTTAATAAAAAAATCTCAACTTCATACTATTATTATCATTGTTTTGTATCCATAAATGATACAATTTTCATCTAATTAAATAAAATCCCAATTTCATACTATTATAACCATTGTCTTCTATCTAAAATTATTCCTTTTTCATTTAATAAAAAAAAAAAAACAGCCAGCCATCATGAAGAAACAATCACTCATTCACGAACCAGACGCTGTGATCTAATTGCTCAAATGAAATTCAAACCATTAGTCATATTCTCGGTGATAATATGAAACCAATTAAACGATCGTCATCATCAATCAACCCCTTATCACTGCTGCTGATCTCATTCTCGAGTCAATTACAAAGCAAACCGACTCTTAATGGAAGTCGGCGTTAAGGGTGATTTTCCATTGCGTGATGTATTATCACCCAGGTAGATTTGACAAAAATTCCTGGAAGCATTAGTGGCTAAGTAGGAGATCGTGCTTGCTAGAATTTAGATTTCTGTAAAGTAACTTAAATTCTCGAACTTTAAAGTTGCTGGGAAATACTTAACCGAAGAGAGAGAGAGAGAGAGAGAGAGATCTACAGGTTTGTATTTAATTCCAAATCAAATACTCACTGGGAGGAGAGAGAGAGAGAGAGAGAGAGAGAGAGAGAGAGAGAGAGAGAGAGAGAGAGAGAGAGGTTAAGACATACAGGTTTGTAAATAATTTGAAATCAAAATACTCAATAGGAGAGAGAGAGAGAGAGAAGAGGAAGATTTAAGACACAGTTAAGGACAAACACGAGCACCAAGTGGTCCGTCCAAAAACAGCTCTTAAAAGCGGCGACGACTTCAAAACCTCCCTAATCGCCTGTTGAAGGTCTTGGGTCGCCTACAGTTGACGGGTTAATTGACACACGGCGCTATAAACGTCAGGTCTCTGGACGGGTCGTGGTGAGGTCTCTGGTGCCGCGCCTCCGATACAGAGCTCCACTCACACCACAGGACTGAGAGGAGAGACAGACAGACTCTCTGGGGCAGTGCCACCACGCGAGGGCAGGAGGAGGTGGGCTGGATTATCACAGGCCCTTCATGCCCTCTAAGGCCTCTCATTACGTGGGTTGATGGAACATGATGCCCAAAACAAATGAGGGAGACCTCACCGAGACCTTCTTGACTATCAAAGGATGTCCGAAAGGGACATTAACGAAATTGGTGTGACGGTTGAACTCGCTACCGAAGCAGATTAAAGACTTCAGTTACAGCTGATTCGTCGACAGATAGAGTCAGTCTTTTGTCGACAGACAGAGGCTGTCTTTTGTCGACAGCGCTGTCTTATAAACCTGCGACCCGGAAGAAATGCACACTCTTTTAATTTTTAATATTGTAAATGTTGCTTTTGTCCAACTTTTCATTTGGATTTCAATACAAAGGAGTGTTAGAAAATTTGTATCTTTTCTATAATCATACCAAAACTTTTGGCTATAGGCATAAAATTCTAAGACTTCTGAGCAAACTTTGAAACATAAATCAAGAATTCCACTTTACCAATACGACTTAGCATCAAAAGAGGTAGGCCTACCCTAGATTTCCTACTAGTGGGTGTTAATGCCTAAAGCATCATTGACATTTAATATAAAATGTATAAAGTCAGGATATTTCAGTAAATCCTTTGATAAGGAATCTTCATCACCACTATGAGAATCAGCCGCAAATTTCAAGGATAAACCACTTAAGTAGAACTACTTAACGTCATTTAGCATAAATTTAAGTAAATTCACACAAGTCCCTACTTTAGGATAAACAAGTATGAAGGAAAATATAAATTTAGTAATCAAAGTTCAAATTTTTTTTTTTATCTTAATCAGTCCTACAGCAGCGTATAATCGCAACAGTTTTTATCAAAATCAAAACTAGGTACAAAATATAAAACAAAATTTTAATAAGTTTTTAGAGTAAATCTCTTATCCTTCCCACCATATAATGATTAAGAAGAAAAATTAGTAAATTCAATGTGAAAAGGCTATATGAAATTAATTTTAGTTTAATCAGTCCTCCAAATGCATGAAATCACAATAGGTGTTATAAAGAAAAAGAAAATGAGTCAAGAAATATAAAAGGAAGCTTAAATGTCCTTCTACTAAATCCCATATCCTTCCCACCATATAATGATTATGGCAACGCATCCCCTTTAACCTGAGAGATCGTGTCATCATATTCGCCCCCAAACTTTATGGCACTGAAAAACATCCCTTTAAGGGGATTAATAATTGCCCCCATCACCTTTAACGCAATGAGAGAGAGAGAGAGGAGAGAGAGAGAGAGAGAGAGAGAGAGAGAGAGAACAATTACGAAAATCTTTAAAGGAGGAAAGACGTCCTTTAAAACTTGGAAAAACGTGTGAATGTTTCTGTGACCTGATTTGGTTACTGTCTGTGTTATCTTTAATGTGTCGAATTGGTCAAGACATTGCCAAACGTATTTTCGTTTTTCTGCAGTACATTCAGCTAAAAATATAATTTTGCCTTCTCAAGCATGTTTAACTAAAAATATACTTTTACCCTCTCAAGTATGATCAACTAAAAATATACACTTTTACCTTCTCAAGTACGTTTAACTAAAAATATACTTTTACCTTCTCAAGTATGTTTAACTAAAAATATACTTTTACCCGCTCAAGTATGTTCAACTAAAAATATACTTTTACCTTCTCAAGTACGTTTAACTCAACATATACTTTTACCTTCTCTAGTACGTTTTACTAATAATATACTTTTACCTCCTCGAGTACGTTCAACTAAAAATATACTTTTACCTTCACAAGTACGTTCAACTAAAAATATACTTTTACCTTCTTAAGTACGTTCAACTAAAAACATACTTTTACCCTAGTTCGTTCAACTGAAAGTATACCGTTTCCTCCTGAAGAATGTTTAACTTGAAATATATTTTTACCTACTCAAGTATACGTTCAACTAAAAAACAACTTTTACTTCTCAGGCAAAACATCAGAATGCAGAAGGCTTTGACCACTGACGAACACTAACGTATACGTGCTGGAATTACGAACTAGCTGAAGAGCTGGAAATCTGGAAAAACAAGTAACCAAACGAAGTAAGCTGGCGAACCTATTACAATCATCTTTGATTTTCTTTCCCGATCTTCTGATGACTCGACGAATTCCAGTCTGAGTCAGATTATCCTCCTCCTCTTTCCAGTCCGAGTCAGATCCTCCTCTCCTCATCCTCCTTCTACTCATTCCAGTCAGAGTCAGATCCTCCTCCTCCTCCTCCTTTTAATTTCTTTTCTTGGACGTGAAGACAGGGCGTGAAGAGAGAAGTCGAATATAAAAGGCGTTGAGGAAAGCATAACATTAATTCTCCCATGCTTCAAGCCTCAGTGCATAGGAGAGAAAGAGAGAGAGCGAGAGAGAGAGAGAAAACCCCAATAAACATCAACTTCCATCTCTCTCACAAAACCCACTCCGTCATTCCACTTCCAAATATCAACTGAAAACGTTCCAGTTACATCTCCATTTAGGCGGCAATCGGGAATTTCCCGTTTTTTACCTCTCGCTTTTGCCAGAGAGAATGGGAAAGCTTGGATTTCGGGGGGGGGGGGTGTGTCAGAGAGAAGGAGGGGGGGGGCGCGAGAGGGGGGGCCAGAAGCGTGTGAGAGGCAACGGGGGTCGAGGGAGAGAGCCCTACGACCACAGAGAGAGAGAGAGAGTGAGAGGCTAAAGAGAGAAGAGGCTGGAATAGGAGGAGGGCGGGCGGGGGGGGCTGGGGGGGGCTGACACATGGGGGGCGGAGCCTCCCGTATTGATTATCTTATTGAAATTCGGGCCATGCTTCAGACGTCTCCCTCCACGCTTTACCGCCGCACACTTGCAGTTTCTCACAACAAGAGGAACTCCTCTTATTCTTCTTCTTCTCCTCCTCATTCCTCTTCTTTTTGAGGACCTCACGGAAGTATATATATACGTATATACTCAGTTCGACGAGTGGAAGAGGTCCGCGAATGTCAAAAGATCGAGGGGGGACCTCATGGAATGCTGTAAGTCAGCGGCAAAAGGCGTCTCCGACTCGGGCTCTTCGAGGGGTAACTTTGAAATCGAGTGAGCTAGGTCCGGAGGGGTGTCGGGTTAGACGGAATGGAAGGAAGGAGGAGGAGGAGGAGGAGGAGGAGGAGAGTGATGGGGTGTCCAAGATGTGGTATTCGGGGGAGTGTGGGCGTGGGGGGGGGGGGGACAGTAGAGGCGGCAAAATTGATTTTGAACGATTTGTATTCCTGCGTAGTGACGCCAGCGACTTCGGCTTCTCCTTCATTGCGGGATGAGAAACCTCTTATCAAATCGTCGCAGGAAACCTTTTAAACTCGTCTTTAGTAGCTGCATCCTTATTAAGGAAATGATTACGGAAATAAGCAAAAAAGCTTCTTGGATATGAGTAGCGTTTCCTCATCCAACCAACTAAACTCCTGTCAATCAAACTCGGGAACAACGCTCAAACAATCGCGTCGGCAGGATACCTTACCTTCACCTGTGGCCCATTCCCCTCACCCTTACTCCTTCGTCACTTTAGCTCCCCTTCCCCCCCTCCCCCCTCCCTCTACCCTTCCATTCCCCTCTCCCATAGCCACAAGCCTCCCAGGAGAAGTGGTGGGGGAGAGAAGGGGAACTGGAAGGAGGGGTGGGGATTTTGGCCCCTCCCATTTCCAAAGGGGGCGGCGCCCCACGATGTATGCCAGCCTCCTCCCTCTCTACTATCAAGGCCTTCGGTGATGTAGCAACAATGGCCTCCTACTTTGGATGACTCAGTCACTCACTCACTCAGCCAAACCTGGATGATATTTTCTCTTTCCTTTGTGTAAAGTTTACCATAAAAACAAACCATTAGACATCGTAGAACATTATGAACTCAACTCTTGAATGGAGACAATGGGGACTTGACTATACTTGTTCATGTTTACTGCTGTGTCAAAGTTAAAGTGATTATTCCGCAGACCTAGTTGTAAGAGCTAAAAATACATTTTATATGAACTTGCTTTTAATTATTCTTCAAGAATGAACCCAGATATTTCACCTTGACTAAATCATAACAATAAGAATAATAACAACAAAAGTTACAGAATCCTATTAAAAAAATAATTTTTATCATTTGTCCCTCAATCCCCGACATTTGCAATAGGAAGACATACCAAGAATTTAATAACTACCCAATACATTCATAGCAGACGATATTTGGTACAAATGTGTTGCTGGCATAACAATACGCCTCTACTAAGCAACATCTAACTCAAACGAGGTCGTGCCAGGTGTTACTTTTTAATGATTGTCTAAACAAACCCACACAGGGAAAAGAATTTAGGCCACGGTGGCGGTGGCCCGGAATAATCGTTTGGATAGAATATATATATATATATATATATATATATATTATATATATATATATATATATATATATTCTTTTCCTTGTGTGGGTTTGTTTAGACAATCATTAATAAGTAACACCTGGCGAGACCTCATTTGAGTTAGATGTTGCTTAAAAGAGGCGTATTGTTATTCCACAAAGTTATGCCATTGACACATTTCTACCAAATGTATTGGGTAGTTATTAAATTCTTGGTATGTTTGATGTCTTGTGTTTGTGTGTTTTTTTATAAAAAAGAATATATATGGATAGATATTAGATATAGTTATATATAATATAATATATATATATATATATATATATAATATATATATATACTATATATATATATATATATATATATATAATCTATCTATATATATTCTTTTTTTATAAAAAACACACACACCAAGACACTCAAACATACTTTCCAATGAACATACACAGATGATGTGGCTGATTCAGTAACCGGAAAGTTCAATAATCGATAGGCAATACCTCAGGACAACTTCTGGTTCTGCCACACCTAAATTACTGCCCCCCAACCCCCCACCCCCACCCCCACCCCACCCCCACCCAAGCCCCCCACCTTTCGATCTGTCGTGAATGTTTTAGAATATAAAACTCATGGAGCGATAGTAATGTTAATGGTGCGGTAAAAAAAAAAAAAAAAAAACAAAGTTCTTGTCGGTGGAAAAAAATATAACTGAAATAACACCGATCGCAATAATAATAATAATAATAATAATAATAATAATAATAATAATAATAATAATAATAATAAAGCTTAGAAAAATAAAAAACATATATTCATATATATGATATACATATATGTATATATGTATATATAATATATAAATTCTTCAGATTTGCCTAACTTTATTATTATTATTATTATTATTATTATTATTATTATTATTATTATTATTATTATCATTATTATTATTATTATCTAGTGAAGAATTCTCGGTGTGAAGCAGTCCATGGGATATGGATGAAAAATTACTTCAAATATTAAAATTTGAAATAAAATAATATGACGAAATTAATGCACGAACATGTTCATTTATGTATTAAATTGCAAAAATAAATAAATAAATTTGGAAAATTATAAAATGATTGATTTCCATTTTAATGTTTATACTATCGACCAACACACTGATTGAGGGAGCTGCTTTCCTCTGGCACCCTAACACAAAATACAGTGAATACAATAAATACAGTGAATGATATGAATACAGTGAATGAAATAAAATGCAGTGAATGAAAAAATAGTGAATGAAATAAAAGTGATTGAAATTAAAAAGAAAAATATAAAATACAGTGAATGAAATAAAAAAACAGTGAATGAGGTAAAATAGTGAATGAAATAAAAAGTAAAAAAAAATACAGTGAATGAAATAAAACACACTGAATAAATTACAATGAATGAAATAAAACAGTGAATGAAATAGAATACACTGAATAAAAGAAAATAGTGAATGAAATAAAACGGAGTGAATGAAATAGAATACAGTGAATGAAAGAAAATAGTGAATGAAATAAATACAGTGAATGAAAGAAAAATATTGTGAATGAATTATCTTGTTCTTAAGAATGAAACATCACCCGAACGATGTCAGTAGTTAGCAAAAAATAAATAAAAAAATAAATAAAAATAAAAAAATAAATTAAAGGTTACTGAAAAACGTGAAGTCCCTTTGACACACATGAAGAGAGATCGGATACATTGAAGAACAACGTACTACAAACATACAGCAGAGAGGCTCTACTCACCTTAATCCTAATGTATAGATGAAGTTGTGTCGTTAGTTTTGCGTGTGGTTGGGGGGGTTCTGATCCCCAACCGCCCCCCCTCCCGCCCCCTGATTGGAGGTCATGGACTGGGCACTGTTGGCAGACTGTTGTTGCTGTTGTGCCATCTTTGCACTCTGCGCTTGTTTCTCCTGCTCGTTCAACTCCTTAATGGCCTGGATCTCCTTCTTCAGCTTCATTCTTCTGTTCTGGAACCAGATCTTGATCTGTCTCTCCGTGAGACAGAGGGCGTGTGCCATCTCGATCCGTCTCCGCCGGGTGAGATAATGGTTCGTGTGGAACTCCTTCTCCAACTCCAGCGTCTGGTATCGGGTGTAAGTCTGTCGACCTCTGCGCCTCAGCCCGTTTGCCCCTGCGGAGGAAAAAGGAAAATTGTTAATCATCAATAATAATCAAGGAATGCTGGAATTCTTTCTCTTTCTCTTACTACTTCTACGTTCTCTTATTATTATATATGTAAATCTGTTTTAACTCGGTAGGGGGTAAAAGAAAATGCCTTGGCTAATTTTTTTTTTTTCCCTCTCCTCTCTTAACGCTAACTGGTTCTGTGGGGGTTTTCCCACTAAATTTTTTAATTTTTATTTTTGTACCTTTCTTCTATACAAGGGAAGGTAAGGAATGCTTGCCAATTTTTTTTTCTCTTTCTCTTACTTTACGTTTCTATTGTTCCCCTTATTGTTTTTTATATCTGTACTTCTGTACTGGGGGAGGGTAAGGAATGCTGCATTTTTTTTCTCTCTCTTACTACTTCTGTGCTCCCCTATTTTTATATATGTTCTTCTTCTATACAAGGGAAGGTAAGGAATGCTGCATTTTTCTCTTTCTCTTACTACTTTTACGTTTACCCTATTTTTTCTTATACTTTTTCTGTTACTTGGGAGGGTAATGAATTCTGAATTCTCCATTTCTTTTACTAATTCTACTTTCTTCTACTTCTTCTGTACTAGAGGCTGGGGGAGGGGGTGGGATAGGTAACGAATTCTGAATAATCTTTCGTTTACTAATTCTATATTCTATTTCATTCTTCTACTTCTTTACTAGGGAGAGTAACGAATTCTGATTTCGCCATTTCTTTCAACTAATTCTATTTTCTTCTTCTACTTCTTCACTAGGGAAAGTAGCGAATTCCTTATTCTCTCTTTCTATTACTAATTCTATTTTCCTCTATTTCTTCACTAGGGGAGGTAAATTCTCAATTCTCTCTCTCACTACTTCTACTTTCTTATTCTTCTTATGTACAAGGGAGGATAATGGCTTCTGAATTCTCCCTCTTACCAATTCTATTTCTCCTACTGTATTTGGGGGTGGGAAAGGAAAAAGGGGGAAGGGGGGGCTGCCACGTAGATCCATAGAAAGCGAACTACAATAAAGAAATGGGGGGAGGGGTGGGGAGGTGAAAGATTTATGACCCTTAAAGAGAAGCATTTTTCAGCTGATAATCTGGAGGGGTCAGAAGAGGTACTGATTTAATTTTTTTTTTTTGAAGAAGTAATTTTTTTCAATATTTTTTTTTCTGAAGTGGTATGAACACTCGCATAAACGAGTCGATTAAGGACCGGTAGAATTAGATATTCAAACAGGTAATTTAAGCTTGTAATATTAACGGCGTGATAAATTCTTGGAAAAAACAGGGGTAATGATGCCCGGCCAAAATCATTGCTTCAATTAGCTGTAAAATGTGGGATGCCAGAACAATTAAATCAGTACTTACCTTCACAGTCTGCTGCAATAGTGACGAAAACAAGCTCTTACTGCTATCAGTTACCACACTCTACAATATCATATATATATATATATATATATATATATATATATATATATATATATATATATATATATATATATATATATATATATAATATATATACGAGAGAGAGAGAGAGAGAGAGAGAGAGAGAGAGAGAGAGAGAGAGACTTATCCTAATTACCAACTCGTGTCAATACTTACCGGCAATTATCGGCCCATTTCACCAAGACTAACTATAGTTGCTGTACTCTACATGATCAAATTTTATTTTTTCCATCTGCATTTAAAATGCTGTACTAAACCACTAAACTAATGATAAAAGTTACCATAACGAAAACTTCCTGGTTATAACTAATCTGACTGAGAGCAGTTGCTGAACAATATTTATTAACACGTATTTACTTCTTGCATGTATACTGTAAAAATATATATAAACCAGTATTTATGGAATTTATTTACGGAATTTTCATTAGATGGGCTAAACGATAATTCATAGCTTAATATATGTATATGAATCACGGTGATGTGATAAAATTCATTACTAACAAGACACGCGAATTTATTTTTGAGTAAATTATAAGCAGATATTTTAGGTTCAATTGCAATGCTACTGTTACATTGCAAAACTTCCACGACCTAAAAAATAAATACACAAATAAATAAAATATAACAACAACACTTCAAGACAAAAAAAAAAACAAAAAAAAAAAAAAAAAAAAAAAAAAAAAAAAAAGTACCAAGTGCAATGGCCACTTGACACTATTCATTTGCATTTGTCTTGAATAACGTCGGCGTTACTGGATTTCTATCCTTATTTAGGGACCATAGGCCCCCCTCTCGAGTTAAGCCTCAATTTATTCCTTCGATCGCTTAGGCCTAAGGAAATTCACGTAGTTCATACAAAAAAAATTATACGGAAATGTTTTCACACTGAAGATCAAATTTTTTACAATATTTAAAATATATAAATTCTTTAGAAATACTGACGTCATGACTGTTAAAGTTTTACACTATTTGAAATGTCCAAATTCATCATCTACAGCGCATATAAGTTCATTTAGCAACGGGAATTGTTGAGCAAGTTGAATGCAATAAAACCTACGGCATTAACTCGCAATATTTAACATGATTACGTTGCAAAATATAAGAAGCTAGAAAACTCTGAGCATTTTTCTTTTTAAATATGGAACTGTTGACACACAAGAGAAGAAAGATTAGGGAGGAAAAGTAGAAGACAAGTAACTAAATAAATAAAAAAAGAATAAAAAAAATATATTAAACGCAAAATTGGCCAAACACAGCAAGCGTAATAATTTAATGTATTTGCTGAAATATATGGAATTTATGACACTAACGAAGAAAGCTTGTGGGGAAGAGAAGTAACTGAATGCCCGCCCCCCCTCAAAAAAAAATTACAAGCAAAATTGACAAAACAAAGCAAACTAAATAACAGAATATATTTTCTGAAATAAATGAAATTTTTGACACACGCACATGAGAAGAAAGCTTGGGGAGAAGAGGTAGATAAGCAAAAATAAATAAATAAATAAATAAATAAATAAATAAACCGTTAAAATCAAAATTGGTCAATCATTAAATTTCATCCAATTCCTATTACGACATTAAATTTCATCCAGTTCCTAAAACGACATTAAATTTCATCCAATTCCTATTATGAAATTAAATTTAATCGAATTCCTATTACTACATTAAATTTCATCCATTTCCTATTACGACAAATTCCATCCAATTCGTATTACGACATTGAATGTCATCCAATTCCTATTACGACAAATTACATCCAATTCCCATTATGACATTAAATTCCATCCAATTCCTATTACGACATTAAATTTCATCCAATTCCTATTACGACATTGAATCTCATCCAATTCCTATTAGGATAAATTTCATCCATTTCCTATTAAGCATCCAATTTCTATTACGACAAATTACATCCAATTCCCAATACGACAAATCACATCAAATTCCCATTACGACATTAAATTACACCCAATTCCTATTACGACATTAAATTTCACCCAGTTCCTATTACATTTAACGTCATCCAGTTCCTATTACATTAAATTTCATCCAATTCCTATTACGACATTAAATTACATCCAGTTCCTATTACGACTGTCAAATTATTCCAGTGATGTCGTGACGGATTACATCGCGTGACATTGCCAGCCCCACTGGGACCCCCCGGACGATAATTCCCTTTCTTTCAATTAAGTCGTATCGTGCCGTGACTCATAAGTTCCATCGACCAGCCGTTTCTCCTAAGTCAAAACAGTGCCGTATTCTCCATTGACGTGGAGACGAATTGGCTGCCGTATGAATTATTCGTAGTTACTACAACCCCAATGTAGGTTTCTTTCTTTCTCTTTTTGTTGAGGAGTTTCTTTGTCTGAGGTATTGCAAAGCGGGAGTAGTGAGGAAAATGAGGACGGTATGGCTGTCACTAATATATGGGAGTTGTAGAATTATTAGCATATACAGTTGTGATGATAATAATAATAATAATAATAATAATAATAATAATAATAATAATAGGTGGGACTAAAGCAAGAGTGTCTGTGTTGTGGTATTTATAGTAACTCAATAATAAAATAATAATAATAATAATAATAATAATAATAATAATAGTGGGACTAAGCAAGAGTGTCTGCGTTGTGTATTTATAGAATCAATAACTCAATAATAATAATAATAATAATAATAATAATAATAATAATAATAATAATAATAATAATAATAATAATATAAATGCCACTAATATATGTGAGTTGTAGAAGTAATGGCATTTACAGTTGTAATAGTAACAATAGTGGTAGTAATAGTAGTAGTTTTTTACAAATAAAATAATAAAATAATAATAATAATAATAATATAATAATAATAAATAATATTATAAGAAATAAAATAAGAATAATAAGAATAATAATAATAATAATAATAGATAACTCATCAAAAATTCCAGTCGTAGTAAGGATGTTTCCATAAGAGCAGTGATGGCTTGACAAAATATGATCAGCCAGTATTACTAACAGACAACCCACCTACCCCAAACCCCTCAAACCCTCTAGCCCCTCCCCCCTCTCCCCCGCAAAAAAAAAAAAAGAAAAAAAAAAAAAAAAAAAAAAAACTCACTACCCGGTTCTTATGAACTTGTAATTATGCGGCTCAATTTTCCGGAATTATTACTATTTTTTTTTCTCGCTCTCTCTTTTCCAGAAAAGGTCGTCCCTGGAAATATCAGCAGAAGCCAGATTCCAGAAGGCCTGGACTGTGTAATTTCCAGCCATTAGTCCGCCAGCAAAATCTGGCGGACCAAGTTCGGCCGTCAATCAAAAGCTGTCTATGTACACGACGGAGCTTCGGAGAAAGATGCAGACGAAATGATGAAATGACATTTTTAATCCTCTGTTATCGAAAGTGACCTTTTTTTTTTCGGCAATTACCGAAATTGGGGAAACCAGGAACAGCACGACATGAGTGGCTTGGTTTCCGAACTACCAGATGCGCAAGAAATGGACAAATAGAAAAAAAAAATGAACTGCGAAACAAAGACAAGATAATAAAGTTGGATAACTCGCTGAAGAGAGCAGCTAATATATAACAGCAAAAAGAGGGAAACTTAACAGGTTAGTGCTTTCAATCATATCTCATTACCAAAAAAAAAAATTATTATAAAAGCTACATAACAAAACACGGAAATGGAATTTACAAATTGAAGAAAATGGCACAAATTCACAAAAACAATAATAAGAAAGGGTGAAAAAAAATTCGAGAAAAGAAAAAAGAATAATGAAACGAAAAAAAAAAAGTTGGATAACTCGCTGAAGAGAGCTGCTAATATATAACAGCAAAATGTGGAAAACTTAACAGGTTAGTGCTTTCAATATCATATCACATTACCAAAGAAAAACACTACAGAAAAAAATGACATAAAAAAAAGTACTTACCAAAACAAGGAAATGGGATTTACAAATTGAAGAAAAAAATGACACAAATTCACAAAAACAATAATAAGAAAAGGTGAAAAACAAAATGTTCTACGTATAGAAAACAATATAAAGTAACGTCAACTTGGTTCAAATGAATAACAGGCCCTCCCCTAAGCGCAAAAATGGATACCTGTCAATATGCTCTGAATAAAATATGTTTCCTGAAAAGCGTTGTTATTGTGTTGGATATCACAGAGAGAGAGAGAGAGAGAGAGAGAGAGAGAGAGAGAGAGAGAGAGAGAGAGGAATTTGTCATTGTTTTCTTATATTGACATACATTTTTGCCTAAAATATCGCGGTCAAGGATAAGAAAAAATTTTTCTTTATCATGTAGAACTCCGTTTTACAGAAAATTAAACCAAATCTTCGACTAAAAAATCAACCATTACAAAAATTTGATGCACAAAAAATAGATATCGCAGGCCTATGCTAGAATAAAAAATTTGAGCTAACAGCTCATAAAGATTTAAAAGTCACAGAGATGAGACCGAAGAATTCACACAACCCGATACGACAGGACATCATAAAACCCCCCCAAAAAAGACCATCCATTCCAGTTTTCATAGACCTCCCTCCCGCAAGGTGCTTTGTTATCCAGAACGCGGGCTTAAAACAACAAACCACAGAGGCTCCCCCCCGAATGACAGCGTCTCTTTAAACGGGGCGTCCTTGGACAAGTACGAAATACTATCAATACAAGTTCGTCGTGATGATCCGACCGACGAACCCCTCTCTCCAAGAGCAGCATATACCTTTGTGACAGT
>NC_087203.1:113252720-113272720 GCF_015104395.2 Macrobrachium nipponense | reverse complement strand
TTTGATATTCAAGAACCCAGCTTCAACGCTGTGCCTTGAGGGGAGCAGGGGGGGGGGGGGGGGGGGGAGGGGGGGGGGGGGGGGGGGGGGGGGGGGGGGGGGGGGGGGGGGGGGGGGATGGGGGGGGGGGGGGGGGGGGTGGGGGGGGGGGGGGGGGGGGGGGGGGGGGGGGGGGGTGGGGGGGTGAGGGGGTGGGGTGGGGTGGGTCAAGCAAAGTGGCGAAGGCTGTTGTAAACAAAGAGAATCGAGGATTAAAGGAGACAAATACTATTCAAAATATTCAGAGGAGGACGATAAATTTCCCAAGAGCACAGCCTCATTTATCAACACTAATCCTTCGGGACTGGGCCGTTAATCACCCTGCCCACTGCCCCCCCCCCCCTCCCCCACCCCAAAAGTCCTTCTTTATTCAATGACAAAACCTAATTGGATTTAATTAAAAATATCTTCCAAGGTTGATTGATTACACTCAGACTCACACTGACACCAAGTTACTAACGCAAGTTCATCTTGAGGATCTAAGTATTCGCGCCTTGGTCATCTGTGTTTGTGTGTGCGCGCGCGCATCTGTAACTCCACCTGCTTAGAGGATTAGATCTTACATGCTAACCAGACGCAGAATCTACTTAGAAACGCATTTGTTCAAAGGCTCCGATAGACTATTAGCAAGGATCATCACTGGCGTTAAATTTACTCATGAACATCCAAATCTCTCAGGGCCAATATATTTTCTCCTGCATCACAATCTGCCTTGGTAACACCACAGAGAGAGAGAGAGAGAGAGAGAGAGAGAGAGAGAGAGAGAGATGCCTTTCTTTTACTTCTAAAAGTACATCAAAAACAACAACGCCATTATTCACTGCATTAGAGCACTTATACAGATTATAATGCAGGAAACACTTTCCCCCTTGGGTCAGCTGTTATTATGATAAATAGCTGAATATATTAACAGAACGATACTAATAGCCTAGTCAGTGATATAAATAAGTTCATGAATTTTCACCGAGATAATGACGGATCTCGAATGAAAAATAAATGTAAAATGAATTATGATCTAGCGATAAAAGTCGCTACTGAACATCTTGTAACAGATGTAACTTGTTCCGTACGTTGCATTGTACACATGTGAACTTTACATATGGATACATACATACATATGCATAAATATTCATTTTTATCTATCTATCTATCTATGTATCTATGTGCATACGTGTGTATATATATATATATATATATATATATATATATTAATATATACACACACACACACACACCACACACATCACATATATATATATATATATATATATATATATATATATATATATATATATATATATATATATATATATAAAGAGAGAGAGAGAGAGAGATGGAGAGAGAGAGAGAGAGAGAGAGAGAGAGAGAGAGAGAGAGAGAGAGAATAATGAAAACTTTTACACAACGTTAACAGACCGACGAGAATCTTATTAGCCTCAGTGGAATTACACAAAAATTCTAATCGTGACGTCCCCACAAATAAATTCCGGGAGCGCTAGAATTCATGAATTTTGGTGTCGTAATGAAAGCTATTGTGTCAAAGCATCCTCTTCTTTCCAGATGGAGAGAGAGAGAGAGAGAGAGAGAGAATTTGGTGTCGTAATGAAAGCCGTGGTGTCAAAGCACCCCCTTTCCAGATTGAAGAGAGAGAGAGAGAGAGAGAGAGAGAGAGAGAGAGAGAGAGAGAGAGAGAGAGAGACGGGGGGAGTGAAAAGCCTAATGTATTTGCATTAGAAATCAAGGGGTGGGGGAGGGAGGGGGGGAGGGGGATGGGAAGATGGTGAGATTATTTGACACCAAAAGAAATATTTGGGAGGCGCCTCTAAGAAGGATCGCCTTCTTAGGGCAAATTGAAAACAGAGAGAGAGAGAGAGAGAGAGAGAGAGAGAGAGAGAGATTTAAATTTTTTTTTGCTGCAGTTTGCAAATGTTTTAAGAAATAGAAAAAACTTTGTAAGTTATGGACCAGAAACAGCATCAACAATGATGATGATAATAATTATAATAGTAACTGAAAGGCATTGTAAATAAGCTAATATCATTAATACAACTGTAATAGTTTTGGAGTTTTAAATGAATCTTGTGGAAATCTGTTAACCTTTGTCGTATACTTGGGCACAACATATTCCCAACAAAATGCAACAAAGTCGGTTTTTATTCATTATTATTATTATTATTATTATTATTATTATTATTATTATTATTATTATTATTATTGTTCCTTTCTCCCATTCCTTCCTTGTTTTATGCCCTCCTCCTCCCCCACTTTCCTACCTTTCATTCCTATTCTTCCAGTGTCCCCACACACACGCACACACTCTCTCACACACACTCTCTCTCTCTCTCTCTCTCTCTCTCTCTCTCTCTCTCTCTCTCTCTCTCACATTGCAAGGTAAAAGCTTGATCCCGAATGTGACAGGAGCTTAGCGGTCCTTCCACGGTAACTGATAGTTCATTTCCTGAAAGTTCTGCCTTGTAAGGGCCCACAGATTCCGTCGTGTCTCTGCCTATTTCCGTGTGACAGTCCAATTTTTGTGTGGTCCACTCTAATTTCTCGCCTTCGTTTCCCCTTTGTGTGTGTGTCTCAGAGTCTAGAGAGAGAGAGAGAGAGAGAGAGAGAGAGAGAGAAGGATTCTTTTCCCTTCTCTGGCGTGTTCATTCTCGCGTCACTAAGGAGTTTTTTTTTACTTTTTTCACAATATATAAACCAATTTACTTTTTCAGTAATTTTAAGTTATTTTTTCCCCGTTCAGATCATTATTCATTTGTAATTTTGAACGTTTTTTTTCCCCCTTTTTAACTATTCCAAGTAGAATTACAACGTAATCTTTATACATCGGTTTGAATGAAAAAAATATAATAACAAGAAATAGAAAAATCTAATTAATTCTGCTTGCGATTGATAAAGATTACACGAAACTTTAAAATACTTATTTATACTTTATTAAGTCATAATATAACGAAGGAGAATGCTTATTAATTATGGAACAAAGACATTCGTACATAATCACTATTTTTCCTACCATGTACGTAATTTTAGAGAGAGAGAGAGAGAGAGAGAGAGAGTTTGGACGACATGCTGCCAAATAAAAATGGACAAAACAAGAATCGATTCAGTGAGAGAGAGAGAGAGAGAGAGAGAGAGAGAGAGAGAGAGAGAGAGAGAGAGAGATATTTGGATGACACGCTGCCCATCACATATGAATGACAAAACAAAAATTAATTCCGAGAGACAAAAAGAGAAAGAATTTGAATGACACGCTGACCATCTTCAAATCAAAAACATGAAAAAATAAGAATAAACTCAGAGAGAGAGAGAGAGAGAGAGAGAGAGAGAGAGGAGAGAGAAAAAGAAAATGAAGACAACATCTGACTCCAACAAAACAAGCCATGAAAATTCCGAACAAGTCATTAAATGGTTGAATTGTGTTTACACTTTCCCAAGCTCTCGAGTGGGAAGGAGAGAAGAAGAATGTAACACGAGAAGTGGATTGTGAGAAGAAGAAAAAATATAAATAAATAAAACAACAACAACACAAGATCCTCGATCCCTGCTTCCTACATTCCCCCACCACCTCTACCCCCCCCCCCCCTATCAATAAGATAAGGAGATTTGTCGTTGAGCTTGTAAACAAAATCATCTATTAGCTTTCAAAGTGCTAGTTACGGTTTAAGTTCGCTTCTTGATACGCCTGACGCGCGCGCGCGCGAGATACCTCGGTGCCAAAGACCGATACGATGAGTGGCTAGAGAGAGAGAGAGAGAGAGAGAGAGTAGAAACAAATATTCTATTCAAATGTAATTATTCTACATCCACATCGCATTACGGAAAGACCCACCAGCAAGAGAGAGAGAGAGAGAGAGAGAGAGAGAGAGAGAGAGAGAGAGAGATCGTGTAATAAAAATGAAAATTAGCCCTCGTTTGCCTATGCGTTTACGAAATGCAAGAAGCTACAGAGGATCTCTGGACATCACTTCCGTAGGCTCAGGACACACTCTAAGTGGGTCCTGGATAGGCCTATGGATTGAAGACGAAGAGACGATTATGATAATGACCACGATAATGCCGACGGGTCACCCCCAGGACAAACTGTAGGGATGGATATAAATGTTGTAGTAGGCTACTGATATCGACAAAAAAAAATTATATATATATATATATGGGTATATATATATATTAATTTTTATTGTTTTTATTGAATCACGCAATGATTTGCAAAGACTTTCTACATAATTAGAGTTTGATTTAGTCTATATATACTCTTGGCTTTTTTTCCATTGAGTAAGGTAGAAATTGAAACACACACATGTAATATATATATATATATATATATATATATATATATTATATATATATATAAATATATATATATATATATATATATTATATATATATTCCAATTACACCTCCCTAACAAACACAGACATATACACAAACACAAGACTTATCTACCTTTAGTGTTAGTGAAGAGAAGAACATTCACCCTTACGGTTTCATGATACGGTTTTAGGTAAGGTAATGGCGTCTGTAATACAGTGCAGGAGACTCGTATCGGTAGGGATCATCCCGGGATATCCCAGCTGACTTATCCGCCCCCCACCCCCCCCATACCCCCCCCCCCCCCCCCCATCCCCTTCTTTCCTGTGGGCTGGGAGAGGCCTGTTGGCCATCTGGCTTTCTTTTATCTTTAGGCCCTAACCAAGAAGAGTTCACCCTCCATCTTCTCTTCTTCTTCTTGGGGGTTGGGGGTTGGTTGGGGGTTGGGGTTGGGGTTGGGGGTTAGTGGGGTGGGGTGGGGAGAAAAAACGGAAAGTCTTCATCGGGGAATCCTCACCTCATTCCCTCTCTTTCTCTTCGTCGAAGACATATGTGTATTTAATTTTTTTTCTCTATCTCTTTCTGTTCATCAAAGAAGTGCGTACATATATATATTCTCTCTCTCTCAAGTCTTCATCGAGGAAAACTTCAACTCAACTCATTCTCTCTCCTCTCTCTCTCTCTCTCTCTCTCTCTCTCTCTCTCTCTCTCTCTCTCTCAAGTCAAATCTTCAACGGGGAAACTTCAACTCTCTCTCTCTCTCTCTCTCCAATCTCTCTCTCTCTCTCTCGCTCTCTCTCTAAGTTCATTTTTTCTCGGAGTGTTTTTCCCATAACATTTTTTTTTTCTTAACTATTTATATTTCATCTTATTTTCTTATTATTCTTATTAATCAACGAAATTATATCGCTTGTGATGCCATCAACTATTACAAAATAATCTGTAAATGAAACCTCTGAAAATCATATCTATACTTTTGAATGCTGGTAAAACCTTTACAAATATTCTTTAAAAGGAAAAGTAGCGCGCGTATGAAAATAACAGTTCAGTATTGGCCTTTGGAACTTGAAAAAGAAAAAAAAGACATACAAAATGGAGATCAAATATATTTATGTCCATATACTGAAGAGGTAGCATGACGCTCCAAAAGTATATTTTTGATTTCTTAAATAAATTTATCCTCCATTTTGTGTGCGTTTTTTTCCAGCTTATGATATAAAATCAAAGGAATATATATATATATATATATATATATATATATATATATATATATATATAGATATATATATATATAATTTGTACGTCGCGACAATTTGATCATCATTAACCACAGCACCTACATGAAGGAGGAGGTGGAGACCCTTGCCTATATCTCCTCCTCCTCCTCCACCACCAACTCCGCCTCCTTCTCCTCCACCGCCCCCTCCTCCTTCACCTCCTCCTCCTCCTTCATGCCCGTCGAGAGGACTGACGCCCCCCGGGAGCCCACCCGGGGGGAGGGGACCCCCTCCCATTTTTCTATCCGCAGGAAGGCGTATGCAGATCGCCGTCCCTCGGGGGTGCTCAGCGCATCGCGTTTTTTATCTAGTACAAGTCGTTATCGTATTCATGGAGTGCCTCTTAGTGAGACTTAAAGTTACATCAGCAGTTCTTCACTTATAAGGGGCCGCCGGCGCTATTTTCGCTGGCTGTGTAAAACGCTGTAGAAGGGGAGGGGGAGTGCTGGGGTTGGGGGTGGGGGAAGGGCTACATACTTAGTAAGATCACTGACGATTCTTGACAGGTGGTTTTTTTTTTCTTTCTGTACTGACGAGAATTTCTCGAAGGTTTTTATTTTTTTTTTTTTTATTTTTTTTTTTTTTTTACTTTTTTATTTTTCTTTTTTTCAGTTAAAGTTTTGGCATTTAATGTCAGCGGAGAAAGGTAACAGACATTAATTATCACAGGCGTTAATCTATTAATTCGTTTTAATGAACCATATTCTATGGAAGATAGAATTTCAAGTCAATAGACCCTATGGAGTTGTTACATATGAATCGGGTTCATCATCTGAATAATAATAATAATAATAATAATAATAATAATAATAATAATAATAAAATAACTAAAAACTAGACGCTGAAGTAGCTCCAGGACTCATGCAGAAAGAGTGGGTTGAATTCTTAAGAAACGGCGCACATAGTAAGAAAAGTGAGGACTTCTAAGGATGCAGGATGCAAACCCGGAACCCCCCTACACTATAAAACCACCCAATTTCGAATTGATTTAGGACTGATAGCCACCCCCCACCCCCCACCCCACCCCACCCCCCACAAAAAAATAACAAAGTTGTGAAAAAATGACCTACAAGAACAAAGCAAGAAGTAAAGTAAGAACAAAATAATAATTCTCTCCCTCCTGAAGGCCCTTACCATGAACTTAACCCTATCAGACACGTACAGAGAGAGAGAGAGAGAGAGAGAGAGAGAGAGAGAGAGAGAGAGAGAGAGAGAGAGGTGGATGTAACATTTCGTATTCATAACCAAAATGATTTATGACTCGAAACGTGATAGGGGGACTTAGGTGCATTTAATCTCGGGAGGAGAAAACGTGAGGCATAAACAATGACTTACTAATATAAGAAAAAAAAAGAAGAAGATATATTACGAAGGCTTCGACAATGGCGGCCACGGATGTAGCGAGTTTGATGGATACGCCAAACTGTGAATAATGGAAGGCAACGACACTGCCGTATCCAGAAGCTTCTACAGGTGACGCTTTTATAAACACGTAAAAAATTATTATTATTATTATTATTATTATTATTATTATTATTATTATTATTATTATTATTATTATTATTATTATTATTCAAAAGTACTTAGCCATTGAAACACGAACGAAAATGTAAAAAAAAAAATTATGAATTTAAATGTACTATTATTATAATTATTATCATTATTAGTATCAAAAGTATGTGTCTAATTTGAGAAATATTTAGCCAATGAAATACGAACAAAAATGTAAAAAAAAGCAAAAATTGTGAATGTTTAAAATTTACTAGTTATTATAATGATTAATTATTAGTATCAAAAAGTATGTGGTTTTAAATTGGAAAGAATATTTAGCGATACTGAAAACCCACGGAACAAAAAATGTAACCACAAACCAAAAAAATGCAAAAATGAAATTAGGCATCTTATTATTATTATCATTATTATTTATTATTATCATTATTATTATTAGTAGTATTATTATATTATTATTATTATTATTATTATTAATTATTATTTAATTATTATCATTATTAGTTTAATTTTAATTAATTAAAAATATTATTATTATTTACCTTATTATTTTATTAATTATTTTATTTTAATTATCAAAAGTATTAATTAATTAAATTTAGTTAAAAATTAACTCAGTGTTTCCTGAATTGTAAAGCATTTAGCCACTGAAAGAAACACAAATTTCCATAAATAAATAAAAATTAATGACCCTCCAAAATTGTGATACTGATTAGAAGAGAGAGAGAGAGAGAGAGAGAGAGAGAGAGAGAGAGAGAGAGAGAGAGAGAGAGAGAGAGAGAGGGGCCTATAAAATCGATGCGTTGAAAAAAATAAATAAATAAAGGACGCCAATCGACTATATAGGAGCTTCTTTTCAGATCGTCTGGTCGACTGGCTCTTTCAGAAAAGCCTTCCAGGAGCTATATAGCATTTCCCAGTGGGTCCTCTCCTGGTATAGTTCCTGCTGCCTGACCCGAGTCGATTTGTCTCTTTTTATGGTAATTACACATCGCGTCCATGCCAGATATTCTTTGGAGAACTACCAGCGTTCATGTCGTCGTAATTAGTTGCTCCTCACGGACCTTATTTATTGTCCGAATGTGAAAACAGTTATGGGGTGCGAGGCATTCCCGATTTGACGGCCTCGGCTTGCTAAACAAAACCGGGGCATAAATCTTAAGGCGTTTAATTAAAAGGATTTTTGGCCTTATTCATCTAGTAGTACACTTCCTTCACTCCCTTCCCACCCCCTTTCTCTCTCTCACCAGAGGGGAAAGGGGAGTTAGTTCCTTCTCTTTTCCCCGTTTATCTCAGATCCCCCTCGTGCTAGGATCATCTCCTCCTCCTCTCGCCAAAATTGGAATCATTTGAGCTCCGGCGCCTCGACGGAAGCACATTAGAACAATTGAGGTACAAGACTTGACTCTTAAGAGGCTCACAACAGCAGCGGCAGAACCCTTGGGGCTTAACCGCTTTCTCCTCCTCCTCCTCCTCATCTTCCGTCTCCTTTCGTTAATGTTTAATCACAAATGCACAGCAATTCCTCAAGTGTGTTGGCGCGAGGAGGAAGGAAGGGAAAACAAGGGGCTGGGTGATAAGTGAGTAGTGAGGGGAGGGGGAGGGGGAAGGGGGAAGAGTTGATAGTATGGGCAATGGGCCGAAAGAGGGCCCAAAAAAAAATTTGGAAAAGCGAACCCGAAAAACACGCGTGGAAATGACCTTTGCACCAGACAACAATAAAGCTCAATTCTCTAACATCCATCGCGAGAAGAGGAGGAGGAGGAGGAGGAGGAGGAGAAATTGCCATTCATTACCTCGTACAAAAATACCCGGTGTTATTTTTCTCGGCAGTTCCCCGACGATGACGTCACGTCATCCCCCACGGTCCCTCGCTACCTCCCCTCTCCGTCTCCTCTTCCGCCTCCAAAGATCTATCGGCCTCCTTCCATCCTCCCCCGGTCACCTCAATCCCTCACGCGCCCTACTCTCTCTCTCTCTCTCTCCTTCTCCCTCTCTCACCCTCCACCAAGCGTCTGGTAGGCCTAAAGGAGTCTGGCCCTCAGCTCATGAAAATGGCCGACGGCGCGATACGACATTACCGGCCAACGGAGATTGATATTAGGAGATAAAGGAGGAGAATAAAAGGTGGAAAGAGGGTGTCAATGGGAATGATGAAAAACATCGAGTTGAAGGAAATATACGTGGGCTTAGGGGATCTTTTTTTTTTTTTTTTATAGAAAACGACGAGGAAAATGTTCCACGTTATAACTTAGTTATTCATTTTCCCTTACTTCCTATGAAAGTCTGAGTCTGTCTGTCTTATCTGTGTTTGTATATAGTATGCGTAAATTATATTATATCTATATATATATATATATTATATATATATATATATATTATATATATATATATATATATATACATAACATATATAATTTACGCATACATACATACAGACACAGATAAGACAGACAGACTCAGACTTTCATAGGAAAGGAAGGGAAAATGAATAAACAAAGTTATAACGTGGAACATTTTCCTCTCTTTGTTTTTTCTGATGAAAAAAACTAAAAAAAATCCCCTAAGCCCACGTATATTTCCTTCAACTCGATGTGTTTTTCATCATTTCCATTGACACCCTCTTTCCACCTTTTATTCTCCTCCTTTATTTTATATATATATATATATATATATATATATATATATATATATATATATCTATATATATATAGGATTATATATAATAATATATTTATATATATATATTACTGACATCAAATTTTATTGTTCAGTCATTTCCAATACAATACTTATCTTTGTTCGAGAAGGAATACGAAGATCAAATCTAATACTTAGCCTCAATATCAATTGATGTAATAAATGATATATCATCCAAGAAAGAATATTTCCACTTTCCATAAAATTATGGGCAAAGTGTAATTATCTTACCTAATTAATATATAAAAAAGTAATATGGAAATCATTAACAACCCAACATTCTTTCAATGTCCAAACACGTAATGCGTGAAAACTCTATTTTACTTCATTGATATTATACAAAAAAAAAAAAAAAAAAAATATAGAATAATTAATAACTCAAGGTTTTTTGCACAAATGCTGGGATATTTCCTTCTTCCTTCAAGAAAAAAAAAATCTGAAAAACAAATCCTGACATCAGCCAAAATTTATCTTCGTCCCGGAAAAGTACGCGAACTTTAAGCGTACCATCAGTGGGTCCTGCCCACACCGATCAAAAAGGCGCGGGCCATAAAGATTTTCTCGTGTCCTCCAAAGGGCGAAAAGATTAAAGAAAATAAAAGACTGTCGTAGGCACTATTTTATAGCTATTTAGATCCCCCAAAACTCGAAAAATATTAATGATAATAAAAAAATTTATTTACACCTGTGGATTTGACGAGTTGTATTATCAAGGTTAAGCGACGAATGAAAGGCTAGAAATAAGAGATGGGTTCTACACGACACTAATCGTCCACCGATAGGGTTAGGGTACAAGATATTAATCGTCTACCATCAGGGTTCACTTAAGCAAAGATTGAGATAAAAAAAATTTTTCAAGAAGACTTTAATCGTCCACCAATAAGATACGATTTAGCAGAAAATAAAAGAAAGCAAAAATGATAAACAGGTTCTAGAAGATTTTATTCGTCCACCAATAGGGTTAGGTTAACCATAGAAAGATATGAAAACAAAAATAAGAACCGTGATTTCTAGAAGACTTTACTCGTCTACCAATAGGGTTAGGTTAACCACAGAAAGATATGAAAGCAAAAATAAGAACTGTGATATCTAGAAGACTTTACTCGTCCAACCAATAGGGTTAGGTTAACCATAGAAAGATATGAAAACAAAAATACGAACTGCGATTTCTAGAAGACTTTACTCATCCACCAATAGGGTTCGGTTAACCACAGAAAGATATGAAAACAAAAATAAGAACCGTGATTTCTAGAAGACTTTACTCGTCTACCAATAGGGTTAGGTTAACCATAGAAAGATATGAAAACAAAAATAAGAATCGTGATTTCTAGAAGACTTTACCCATCCACCAATAGGGTTAGGTTAACCACAGAAAGATATGAAAGCAAAAAGAAAGAACTGTGATTTCTAGAAGACTTTACTCGTCCAACCAATAGGGTTGGTTAGGTTAACCACAGAAAGATATGAAAGCAAAAAGAAAGAACTGTGATTTCTAGAAGACTTTACTCGTCCACCAATAGGGTTGGTTGGGTTAACCGTAGAAAGATATGCAAACGAAAATAAGAATTGTGATTTCTATATAGACGACATCATCAATCGTTCACAATAGGGTCCCACGGAGATCTTCCTTCAAAAGGCCTCGGACCCTTGTGCATTCGAAGTGGCGTTCACAACCGCATCAGATAAGCAGTGCTTTTCCCATATGAGTCTTAAGACCTCAGGCTGCCATTTGTCAGGAGGTCTCCGGGGAACAATACAGCCAGCTTCACATGCCAGGCCCTGCAGCACGCCACCTTCGCTGCCTCTGCTGCTGCCGCCTCTCCTGCCAACGGCAGGCAGTCCCAAAAGGCGAAGGAGACGCAGACGCGGCTGAGAAACAATATACTTCCAATTCCAGGGGTCAAATCTTATCGAATATCGTGGAAGGAAAAGGTTTTAAAAAATTCGTACCGATTCACAATTTTCTTGAAAATGAATTTGGTCTTTGGATACATCTTTTGTTTTAAATTTTTAAATAAAATTATTTATTTTACTTTATTCCTTCTGAGAGCACCAGAGAAATTTCCTATTCATAGCAGGTATTCAAAGATAAACCAGGTTTCCAATAATGTCAATACAACAGTACTTACAGTGAAAACAACTTTACGAAGTTTGAATCCCAAATAAATGACATATGAGAGAGAGAGAGAGAGAGAGAGAGAGAGAGAGAGAGAGAGAGAGAGAGAGAATTCTATATCAAACGCGCAATCAACAATTCGATTCAATCACGTACATTAAATCTTGAGGCATATCTCACAAAACGTCGTCCGGAACAGAA
Organism: Macrobrachium nipponense; assembly: GCF_015104395.2. Lineage (NCBI taxonomy): Eukaryota > Metazoa > Arthropoda > Malacostraca > Decapoda > Palaemonidae > Macrobrachium > Macrobrachium nipponense. The sequence goes on along the minus strand of NC_087203.1, from coordinate 113,260,561 downwards.
CCCCTAGTACATTTCGTGTCACCCGAAAAGTTACCGTAATTTCCGGCATTATTTGAGATTGCCAGTGAAGAATTCTATTATTCACTTCCCCCTCCTCCCAACCCCCCTTCCTCTCTCATCCTCCTCCTCCTCCTCCTCCTCTCAATCTCCAGGACAGACCACCCACTTTTTCGCTGGGTAGTTGCCTGCCGCTCCCCCCCCAACACCCTTATTACAACTTCCATCGCCCTGCTGCCTCTGCTGCCGCCGCTAGCCAATTGCCGTTGTCACTATTCTACAGCGGCCATAACTTAAGCCGTAACCTCGAAAGCCATCAATGGTGAATAAAGGTTTATCAATTTACCGCTCTGCCTCGCCGCAAACTAATTTTCTACCAACAACTGACGCACTTTCCCATCGATATCGTACAAATTCGTATCGATAAATCTTGGGGTCAATAAGAAAGGAGGAGGAGGAGGAGGAGGAGGACCCGCTGATGGAGGGAAGGGGGATGGGATGGGGGGAGTGGGCATTCAGGGTGGGGGAGGGGAGGAAAAAGAAAGCTCTTTTGTGGTGCGTGTTCTTCACGCGGTATAAGGGCAGGTGCTCATTCTTAGGGGTAGGGGGGTTGGAGAGGGGGAAATATAAGAGGGGGGGAGACCTCTTGTCAATTCGCCTCCCTTCCGTTTAAATTTCTTTCATTGTTCTTATTCACAATTTATCAACAACAACACTAGTAATATTTTGGATGAGAGGGAGAGAGAGAGAGAGAGAATCTTTTTCTAAATCATCTTTAATCTAAATTATTATTCTCATAATAACCAGCCTTTACTTTTAAGGAATCTTCACACAGCAAAAGAAAAAAAAACAATATGACAGAAAAAAGTGCAATCATCTTTTTGAACACATTATAAATCGTCCTAGGTGACCCCTGTTGCTGTAACGCCAGTTAATTCCTCCGATAAATTACTCAAAGATAACGCAACATCTACGGTACCAAAAATAATCAAATTAAATCAAATTAAATCTTTTCGTTTGACTGCGTCGTGCAACATTAGCATAATGGCGGCTTTCCAAACCAGATGCATCATGACCCCTTCTTGCAATACCTGTTTACCAGACAATGTTATAAGTCTCATCTTAAGAATAACTGTGAAGAAGAAGAAGGAGAAGAAGAAGAAGAAGAGGAAGAAGAAGAATTGGAGGATGTTAGAGAATAACCACTATTCGCACGCATCTCTGTCCAATTGAGATATTCGTATTCTGTGGAATAACAGCGAAGGCGATGAACTGTCTGTGAGTCTGTCTGTCTGTCCGTACGCCCCACGAAGCGCTATACGGTCTTAAAAGTCGCTCTATGGGACCCGGCCACGCCATCTCGCGATTCAAAAGGCATCATCTTCACGGTCCTCATCATCTTACGCCCGTTTGTCACACCTTCGTGGCCGACTTGTCAAAAAAAAAAAAAAAAAAAAACCGTGGGGTAAAGTAAAGTAGGGGTGGGCGGGTGGGTAGGGGTCTAGAAGGGAGAAGTTTAAAAGAGCCTTGCATCTATATACCGCAGAAGAGCTGTAAATCCCGACTTTCGCGGATTAATTATCAAGACGCCTCGCTTCCCACACCATCCGAGAGATAAGGGACTGCCATTTTTCTTTTCTCTCTCTCTCTCTCTCTCTCTCTCTCTCTCTCTCTCTCTATACAATTTTTTTTTAACGGAACAAATAAAGTTATTATTCATCATAATTCTCAAGGAGGCGGTTCCACAAGGCCTTCTCCATCATCCATTTGCGGCAATAAATCGAGACGGGCGGCCAATCAGAGCTGAGATAGCTCGAGGGGGTCGGTTGAATAGGCGTTATGCATTGTTCTAACCGATCACCATATTTCACGACTCGTGTTAAAGTCAACGCGTGTTATTTATACATATACGGGCTACATAATATATTTACGGTCTCCCGTCATTATCATATTAACCGTAAATACGCCGGGGATTCGAAATTCACCGAAAGGAGTGATCGTTCTCTCTTCACGTGAGGATAAGAGAGATTTCCATGTCCTTCCACATAGGGTGGAGAGGAGACTATAGGATACTGGAATATCCTTACGATCCTAAGGCGCAATCATTGTCCTTTACTTGATCAGATTATCATTATAATTATTATTTACAGGGAGTAGACCTTCTTTGATACACATATAAGATTAATTCGTTGAAAACTGCCCTTATTTTCAACAAAATATTATTATTAATTACTATTATCTAAAAGGTGACCCTATTATTATTATTATTATTATTATTATTATTATTATTATTATTAGTATTATTTAGAAGGTGACCCTATAATTATTATTATTACTCAAAAGACGAACCCTATTCATACGGAACAAGGCCCCACAGGGGCCTTTGACTTGAAATTCAAGACTCCGAAGAAAAATGGCATTCATCTGAAAAGAAAAACTAACGGAAGTAACAGAAAATACAGGAATAAGAGACCGGTTATTATACAAGAAGACATGAATGAACAAACAAATAAATAAATAGATAATAATGAGAGACAATTATCAAAAGGCTTTGTGGTTAACTCTTACGCGATACGTTCAAACTACTGGTAGACTTTCCATTCCTGAATTATGTTAAGTATTTATTTATTTATTTTTTTATTTATTTTTTTTGCGTCGTAACATCAAGCCTACCAACGCCGTAGGAGTTCGATTTTATCGTACTTCCTAATTCATCTCCTACGAAGCTGGCCAGGGCGTGGAATGGCCGCAGAGGGGCAGGGGGGCAGAGGGGCAGAGGGGCAGTAGTGTGGCGTTGTCCAGTAGATTATCTTCGTCGAGAGCAAGGATCTACTTTGGCTCAGGCCCCCAAGACACTCTCAATAATTCACTGACGCCGTAACTCATTTGTTTGGTAATTATCATCGGGGCTGTGGTTACATGCTGAACGCGGTATGGGGTAATTTTCCAACGAGTGAGTTGTTATCGTTCTACGACTTGGCAACAAATGTTTCCAGGAGATCCAGAGGAAGGACTCATCCTTCGCAGAGGAAAATTACATTGTTAGCTGATACATGAAAATAAAAAATAAATAACAAAATAAAAAAAATCAATATAAAATATATATATATATATATATATATATATACATATATATAAATATATATATATATATTTGGAGGAGATTTCACAGATAACTTATCTTTTACAGTGCGAAATTACATTGTTAGCTGATATATGTATGGGGAAAATATATAGCTAAAGATATTTCGATGACACCCAGAAAACGAACTTAGCTTTTACAGTGGAAAATTACGTTGTTAATTAATATATGCAAAAAAAAAAAGTTTTAGAGCGAGAAATATTTGGGAGGGATCCCTTAGAATCAATGTATCTTTCACACAGCAAAATAAGATACATTTGTTAATTATGTGCAAAAATAAAAACTAAATCTTATAACAACAAACATCTGGAGGAGATCCAGTAGGACCAATGTATCCTTTGCTGAACAAAATTAAATTGTTAACTGATGTATATATGCGAAAATAAAAATAAAATTTTATAGTAACAGATGTCTGGAGAGAGAGAGAGAGAGAGAGAGAGAGAGAGAGAGAGAGAGAGAGAGAGAGAGAGCCATACATACTTCAAGCACTACGACGAGGAATGAATCAAGAGAGACTCATGAGATAAAGCAAGCATAAAATGAGAGAGAGAGAGGTAGAGAGAGATACATATAGGTTGTCCATAAAGTCCCAGTACCATTGCAGGTATTTATTGCTTGTAATGGTACCGGGACTTTGGACAACCTGTACTTCAACAACAAAAAATGAATGAGGAGATAAAGCAAGAGTGAAATTCACGAAATTCGCGCGTCCTCTTCCTCTTCACAACGAGCGAGAGACGTCTTGTTAGAAGCTCGTAAAGAGGCGGGGGATTTTTGAAGCCGCCGGAATTATAATCCTCGCGAGAAAACCAAATGGGAGAAAGAAGTCCATCCTAAGTAATACAAATTGTCGCGGGCACGAGTCAGCCCCGATTTATGACGGTGACACTACTAGATGCTTGCTGTTGGCGGCGGCGGCGGCGGTGGTAGTTGGGGGGAGAGAGAGAGAGAGCTGTTCAAAGGCACGCACACACTCACACACACACACTACTAGATGCTGTTGGTGGTGGTGGTTGGGATGAGAGGTGTGTGTGTGTGTGTGTGTGTGTGTGTGTGTGTGTGTGGGGGGGGGGGGGGGGTTGCGGATGTTCAAAAGCACTCTCAAACACACACACGTCATGTGGGTGTATCCTCTACACAGCGACGCGTTGTGGACGTAATGGTGTGTACATACAGCATACGGCACATCTTTTCATGTATAAACGCACATACGCATTAACACAAGCACACAAACTTCATATCTTTGGACACACACATACACACGCCATGTGAGTGGGTGTACACTACACAGCGGTGTGTGTGTGTGTGTGTGTATGACGGGTGTATATGCACAGCATAAAGCACATATCCTTTCACCCAAACAGAAAGCCAGAAGTGCACACGACGCCGAAAGATGAGAAGGAGGAGGAGGAGGAGAAAGTCGAGAATAAAAAGGATGAAGGAGAATAAGAGGAAAATGAAGGCGAGAGAGAGAGAGAGAGAGAGAGAGAGAGAGAGAGAGTAAAGTAAAGCACAAACATGAACACGCACAAACAAACAAACAAACAGCGGCGCAGCCATAACTCTCCACAATTGTCGCTCGTACCATTAGTCACTCAGAACGAATTTATATCATTTACCTTCGGTAAGAAAGTTATTTTAAAATCGCGTAAACGAGAAGCAGCAAGACACGACTCAGAGAGAGAGAGAGAGAGAGAGAGAGAGAGAGAGAGAGAGAGAGAAACAATAACATCCCCTCCTGGTCTCTCTCTCTAAGCGTCGGAGGCCATTCGACGACTCCCCATCCCCCCTCAACTCACCCCCCCCACAACCACCCACCCCTCTCGGGGGACAACAACATCCCTTCCCGGGACACCTTAAGCTCAAAATTCTTTTCCCTCAGAATTTATGTAAGTAAATATATTGGCAGCGTAAGATAAATGGTGATGCATGATGGCAATAGTCGTTGCCATTATGGTAATGAGGAAATAGGCCTTATGCCGTCACTGCTGCTGCTGCTGCTACTGCTGCTGCTGCTGCTACTACTACCGCTAATACTACCAGCTCGCTTTCTCTCTCAGTCCACGATAGGGAGATATTTTTATATTATCTTTCTTTTTTTTTTATAGTGAAGGCCAAAAGGTGATTGATCTTATCAAGAGTTAGGAATTGTAGTTCCATAATTGTTGAAGTTACAGTTACTAGTTTTTTCGTTTTTTTATTTATTTTCTTTACAGTGAAGGCGTCAAAAGGGGATTGTTCTTATCAAGAGTTAAAGATTGTAGTTCCATAATTGTTGCAGCTACAATTAATAGTTTTTTTTTTTATTCTATAGTGAAGACGTCAAAAGCTGATGGTTCTTACCAGGAGATAGGAATTGTAGTTCCATAATTGTTGAAGTTACAGTTACTAGTTTTTTTTTTTTTTTCTATTATAGTGAAGACGTCAAAAGATGATTGATCTTATCAGGAGTTAGGAATTATTGTAGTTCCATAATAGTTGAAGTTACACCTGATAGTTTTGATAATAATTTTTGTCGAATTATGTGTGTGTGTGTGTGTGTGTGTGTGTGTGTGTGTGTGTGTGTAACCACGGAAGGACACCATACAAAACACGTCGCAAATGATTGGGCCGCCTTGGAGCGAATCGGAAAAAGGTATCATATCAATCCGGTAGCTCCATGATATTTGATGACATTCCAAACGGAATTCCCACGACCACAAAAAGTCTATTTTTGGAAAGTGCGATGCACAGCAAAACCGAGGTGGTCGCCTTCATGTACCGCAAAACACACACTCTCTCTCTCTCTCTCTCTCTCACACACACACACACACAAAGGGAGGACCTCCCATTCAGGATTAACCACCTAGCTGCTGGCTGGCCATGTCTGTCCTCAAATTCTTATTTATATTATCACAATAAAAATTAGGCTCTTATTCCCTTTTTTGACTATTTCAGAGAACTGGTTTCCAAAATTCATATTGACGTTATCACAATAAAAACAAACTTTATTATAAGTAGGCAATTATTCCCTTTTTTGACTATTACAGAAAACTGTCTTAATTCATATTGATGTTATCACAATAAAAAAAATACGTTATTAATGTTTCCTGATGATTTAAAGAACTATTAGTCAGCCTCTCGCTAACGTACTTTTGGAAATTATCTGTCACTTGTAATAAAAAAAATTAAATAAATAAAATAAAATTTAGGTGTGCCAAAGGGTGGGTTACTATCCCCTTCTGATTATTTCATAGAACTAATTAGCCTGCCTCTCAATATACGTATTTATGTATTTATAAATTGTACATCAACACACGTGTGAATAGGGAAGTATATTCGTCAACTACAATGTTTATTTGTGCTACGTTAACTAATAAAAACGTAGATCTGACACCTTTAACAGAATTAAGGGGGGAAAAAGATAAAACCTTTGGCCCTTATAAACTTTCCCTTCCTCCACCGAAAAAAGAGAGATGTTGCAGATGTTGCAATTAGATGATATGAAGACACAAAGATATTACTTAAAGCTGTGACAACGCTGGCAACTAATAATGAACTCGCTACGCCGGAAAGCATCCCGAATTCCACGTCCGTACAGATAAATTTTCTACAGAGAGAGAGAGAGAGAGAGAGAGAGAGAGAGAGAGAGAGAGAGAGAGAGAGAGAGAGAGCATAAAAAATAAATGTCCTTTCGCCTACTTCCCTAGCCAGTATTTCACGACGGAACAGCAACAGCCGATTCTTTCTGGTACTTATCTCGAGGTAAATCATACAATTCCACAACTTCCAGGAGAGAGAGAGAGAGAGAGAGAGAGAGAGAGAGAGAGAGAGAGAGATCGTAACCAATAAGGCCGAAAGAGTAAAAATCTAAAACTACTCTCGAAGTATCTTTTCGGGGCAACCACCATCACCATAGCTCTTCTTGGAGGTGTAGTTTGTCTTGTAGCCGTGATGGCGCTGCGGTCGCTAATGTGCTTGTCTTCTGCTGCTGCTGCTGTGAGAGAGAGAGAGAGAGAGAGAGAGAGAGAGAGAGAGAACGGAGGCTGGAAGAAGAAGATTTGAAATATAGGAAGGAGAAAGATAGAGTGGAAGCGATGGACAGGACACCAATGGATTAGGAAGGCCAGCTTCGTAAAGATGTCTGTCCGTTGGAGAGCAGAGAGCTGAAAAGAAATCAAACCGCGGGGAAAATGAAGATAGATAAGAAATATGAGAGAGGGAGGGGGGGGGGGGGGGGGGGGGGGGGGGGGGCTCTTCAGTAGGGGGAGGGGGCCTTGGCTAGCTTAACACCAGAAGGATTTTTCAAATCGTCGAAAGTTGAAAATGAAAAAAAATATTTTGGAAAAGAGAGAGAGAGAGAGAGAGAGAGAGAGAGAGAGAGAGAGAGAGAGAGAGAGAGACCGGAGTTAAAAACAAAACAAAACATAATACTTTGGAAGGCTGTCAAGGCGAAATTGGACGAGAGAGGTCAAGACGAAAATAATGTAAATTGTAAGCAAAAAATTGTAAACGCGGTGATTATAATAACTTAAAATATTGATATTAATGCAAAAAATCTGCTGTAAACGTTATATATAAAGCTCGCAACGCGGAGGGCACATAAAACACACACGGACGGCGAGAAGACAATTGTTGCAATAATGCAGAGTCATGTCTCCAACTTGTCATCAACGTGGCGGGCGAGACTAAGAACAGTGGTATCACTTCCGGTGAAGATGGA